>NW_016107510.1:2014625-2031319 GCF_001604975.1 Cebus imitator | reverse complement strand
AACACAGGGAAATTTTGGAGGTAATGGATATGTTTAGTAACTGAGTTACAGTGATGGTATCACTGGTGTGTGCATATGTCCCGTATGTCCAAACTCATCAAGATGT
This sequence comes from Cebus imitator, assembly GCF_001604975.1. Classification (NCBI taxonomy): domain Eukaryota; kingdom Metazoa; phylum Chordata; class Mammalia; order Primates; family Cebidae; genus Cebus; species Cebus imitator. The sequence goes on along the minus strand of NW_016107510.1, from coordinate 2,031,213 downwards.
ATACATTAAGCATGTGCAGTTTTGTTGTGTATGAATTATACCTCAAAAAATTTTTCAGGAGAAAGGAAGAAAAAATATCTGAGTAAGAAAGGAACCAAGTAGAGCTTTTGAAGGAACAAGAGGAAGTCAGTAAAGCCAGGGGGCCTGGTGTACAATGAGAGGGAAAGATGGGTTAGATAAATCTGGAAGCACCAGCAGGGACTCCAGTATGCAGGATTTTGAAATTTGCTTAAGAACAATAGGAATCCATTGAACAATTTTAAAGCAAGTAAATTGTAGATTGGATGATTTTATAACTTTTATGAATTTTATATATTAAGGTATATTTACATAAATTGAGATATAATTTATATACCAAAAAATCACATATTTTAATAATCTTACTCAATATTTTAGTAAACTTATAGTATTGTGCAACAATTCTCTCAATCCAATTGAGAAGATTTAATCATAAAAATTTTCCTTTAGCATATTTACAATTAATCTCTCTTCCCTTTTCCAGCCCCAGTCAACCACTAATTTGATTTCTTGTAGATTTGACATTTCTGGACATTTCACATAAATGGAATTGTATAATATGTAGTTCTTTGCTTCTTGCTAGTTTCACTTCATATAATTTTTTTTTGTGGTTCAGCCATGTTATAAAATGTATCAATATTTCATTCTCTTTAATAACTGTATAGTACAGTGTATAGATATATCATATTTTGTTTATCCATTCATCAAGTGATGGATATCAAAAGACAAAATTACAGCAAGTTTAGTTAAGACCTCAATTGGCTTTATTGTGATTCTAGAATCCAGCAACACTTCATTCCACTAAATAGAGTAAGTGTTCTGATGACCAGAGCAAAAGAGGTTGTTTTAGTGCTTCATGCAGAAGCTTTGTCCAAAACAATATACATCTGAACTTAAAACAATCTATTATGGAATCAAACTTACAACTTAATTTTAATAGTATACATAAACTTTGCTCTCCTGTAGCTCCATTGCCTCCCTACTTGTATGCTACTATTATACATATTACATGTTAGTACATTTTAAGCACATCAACAGAGTTTTATATATTTTAACCAGGTGGGAGAAGAAAAGTGTTAGAAATTAAAATATATTTATACTGTCTCTTATATTTGCCTATGTAATTACCCTTATTAATCTTTCTATTTCTTTGTATTAGAGTTACTCTCTAGTTTTCATTTCACCTGAAGGACTCCCTGTGGTTTTTCTTGTAGAGCAGGTTTGGTAGGGATGAATTTTCTCAGTTTTCGTTTACCTAGCAATGTCTTAATTTCTCTTTAATTTTTGTGAGATAATTTTGCCAGATATAAAATTCTTCATTAACAGCCTTTCAGCCTTTTGAACATACTGTCCCACTTCCTTCTGTACTCCATGGTTTTTGATGAGAAGTCATCTGTTAATCTTAGTGAGCATTCCTGTATATAGCCTCTTCTACCTTGATGCTTTCAAGAATCTCTGTCTTTGACTTTCAATAGGCATTTTATGATGTGTATAGGTGTGGACCTGTTTGAATTTATCCTACTTAGAGATTTTAGAGTTTCTTAGATTTATAAATTAATTTTTTTCATCAAATTTGGGAAATTTTGAGCATTATTTCTTCAAATATTTTTTTCTTGCTTCTTTCTTTTTTCTTCTCCTTTTCTGAGATTTCCATTATGCATATGTTGCCATACTCATTGAGGTCCCACAGTTTCTGAGGCTCTATTAATTTTCTCTAATCTTTTTACTTTTTGTCCCTCCAATCTTTTTACCTTTTGACTGCATAATCTCAATTGACCTGACTTTAAGTTTACTGATTCATTCTTTTGTCAATTCAAATCTGCTGTTGATTTTCATAACCACTTCAGATTTTGTACTTTTCAACTATGGAATATTTATGTGTGTTGATTATCACCATTCTTATACTTTTCTTTAGTTCTTTAGACATAGCTTCCTTTCTTTAACTATATTTATAATAGATGATTTAAAGTCTTTGTCAATTAAGTCTAACATTTGGGCTTTATCAGGACTGATATTTTTCCTGTGTATGCATCATACTTTTTCTGTTCCTTTGTCTCACAATTTTAGTTTTTTAAAATTGGACATTTTAAATAACATAAGTAGCAACTTGGGAAATCCAATTTTTGCTTCACCAGGGTTTGTTGTTGTTGCTTTTGTTGTTTGTTTAGTGATTTTCTTGGACTAATTTTGTCAAGTCTATATTATTTGTTGTGTGTTTTGCCACTGTGTGTGTAGTCTGGCACTGTAGTGTAGTCTTTTCTCAGTTACCTTAGTGGCCAGATAATAACTGGACAGAGATTTTCTTAAATTCTTTGAAGAAATTAGCTACCTAATCTCTGTAGGATTTCTGTAGGTTTGTTATGGCATACCTTCAATGCTGAGTAAGGCAGTTCACAGCTAAGTCTTAGCTTGTACTCCCTGTTTGAACAGAGCCTGGAGGTTAACCACAGGGAAAAGATTAGAACCTTCTTAGGACCTTCCTGGATATAGGCACATGTATGTGGCCTTATAGATTCTCACAAGCTTATAAACCTCCTATGGTCATCTCATTCCTTGGTTGTTCCCTTTAAGTCGTTTGTGGAGCCTCTTGCAAGTCCCAAAAGATATTGATACTTGAAGCTGCTGTGATGTGAAATAATTGCCCTGATAGTTTTTGACAAATGCCTTAGGAATAGGACTGTTTGCACAGTGAGCTTTAAATTAGGTCAAATAAACATAAACTCTGAGAATAGAGCTATTCAGAACATTTTCAGACAGGTCAACTGGTACTAGTTCTCAGAGTATGTGGCTTTTTAGAAATACCAAATATCAAATTTTCCCCCTTTGTTGACTGCCAGTCTGCTGTCTTTTGCAGCTCTCATGGTTGTGAGATTATTGATTTTTAAGGTTGTTGCAGAGCTGGAGAAAGGGGAATGGCAATAGGGTAAGTTAAAATGTCACAAAATTCATTGTTCATACTGAGATACACTTTTTTTTTTTTAGTTTAGCAAACACTCCTTGGATTTTTGTAAGACTTTGCCTAATATCCTGAATTCTGAGAAAGTTTATTTTTTTTTTTCAGATTTTGCCAGAGTTTTTATTGCCTTTATCAAGGAATAGAATTTTCAGGTTCTTACTCAAATAGGCCAAGAACATGCCTCCTTAATTAAGTCTTTTGCGGTACAGTGGTTTTTCATTTTAATGACATTCAGTTTATCAAGTTTATTCTTTTTTAGATAATGCTTTTGATGTTGTTTTAGAAATCTTGTTTTAATTTCTAATAAATATCTATGTGAAAATATTATATAGTTGGATATTTGAATGTGGGGTTCTGATTTGATATCCAGGATGGGGATGTCAATTTTGGAGTCATTAGTAAATAGATGTGATTGAATGAGATCATAAAAGCAATAGGTAGACAGAGAAGAGAACAGAGTTAAAAGATCATGCCCATTGGCATTCCAACATGAAAAGGAAAAGGATATGAAGAAGAGCCAGCAAAGAATCCCCAGAAGAATTCTGAGAATGGAAATCCAGATAACTGGGGTGTCTTGCCAACCAAAAGAAGAAAGTGTGTGAAGGAAAAAGGAGTGGTGAGGCCTATCAAATTATTTTCCTGGAGCTAATAAGACAAGGTTGGCCATGTCTTTGGCAATATGGCACTTGTTAGTTTTGGTGGGATGCTGGGGCATAAAGAATAAAGAATACAAGGAGACAATTTGGATTTATTGAGTATACACAGTCATTTTAAAGAATGAGGATTCTCTGAGACTATAAATTGGGTGAAGAAATTAGAATGCCAGTAAGAGTCACTTTACTTAACTGGCTACTTGTAGTGCTTCACTCTTGTCTATCTGTAGCCTCTTAATTCAAGTAAAATTTTGGAATTTTACCAAATACTATCATATATATTATGTGATTTGATTATTACAAAAGCCCTACTATGATGGAAGGAAAGTGACAATTATTACCTCAACTTTGCAGGTGAGGGTCACTTTGTGTAGAATCACCTGAAAGAATAGTCTTGGCTGCAGACCTTTTAACATCATCCCACTGAAAACCTGGCTATCATTTTCAGGTTGACAACACTGCAGTAGCATCCTATTATGTGAGGATTAGATTCAAAATTTAGTACTTATGACAAAATTTGAGTAAGGCCAAAATTACTTTTAAAAATCCCCTATAATCACCAGCAGGATATGACTTATTTGAAGTCAAAAGCCATTGACAACTAAGATTTTTTTCTTAAAGTTCTTTTTGCATATATCTAATTCCAGAAAGTTAAATGCATCCATGATGAAACCCCACTGAATTTCATTAACAATGTTTGAAACCAAGGCCATTATTTATTTTACAGAGGCTATATTATCTAATAATCTATAAACTCCCTGAACTTCCCTTCTAGAATGATTATTCTTTACCTAAATAGAACCTCTGTTGTTCTAAATTTTGCATAAGTTTTAAGAGTTCTAGGATTCAGTGCTTATGGGTATCAAGAAAGCCCATTATTATAAAGAGCTAAGAAATGACCCTCCTATGTTAGCTTTGTTGCTAAACAACTCTTCACAGTACAATTTTCTCTGTCATAGTATTTGGACTTCAGCTAACCCACATATTTTCTAGGAACTTTCACAGGTCTTTGAACATACAGAGTAAAAGCAGAGGATTTACATATTGATTCCTTGTTGTTTCAAATTTAATGGTAGGAAATCTGCCCTCTGGCTTAGTTTCAGGTATCTGATGTCTTAAGGATGATATCAGGTATCTGATGTCTTAAGGAAGTAAGACAGCTTGGAAAAATTGCAAATGAAAAAAGACCCCCAATCTCACTTTGCTATCAAAGAGCTGTAAGAAATGGGAGTTCAGGAACTTTATTTTCAATGTGTCTAACTTTTTGTAAGATTGTAGTATCTGTGCCATTTTGAGTCCTAAGTTATACTATGGGAATTTATGAAAACTTTTAGTCTAACAGGCATTCCTAACATTATCAAAGTCTTAAAGCCAAGCATATTTCCAAGAAATCTAAGCTATTTATAAAGGAATAGTCAATTAATTTGATGAAATAAAACAACTAGAAGAGTAATTAAATAAATAGATGATTTTAGCTTTGGAGCTTAACTTTAATTTTTGAACAAGTTTAAAATTGAATGATGTATTGAGTTAGGATACTTTTGCAAAGAGCACAGATTGAAAAATATCCAGGTTTTACCTTTTACTGGTAATTTACTTAAACTTTCAGAATTTAGCTTCTTGCTTCTTTTTTCCTTCTTGTCTTTCTTCCAATGAAATGGGGCTAGTAATCTAGAAGGAAATGTTAAATTGTGATGTTTTTTCTCCCACATTTACTTTCTCCCTCATTTTAAAGTCATAGCTATGCTCATAATTTTGCCTCTGGAATGTTTGTAATGTATTCCATAGAAAGCAGAAGTTTTGATAATTCTCTTTCTGTTCTGTTGAGCTTTATTTTCTCAGGATTTTAAAGCCATGAAAGATTATGCTAGCATTCTAAAACAGGGAGAGTTGGGAGCAGGTGCATCAATCAGAAATAAGCTGAGCAGGGAGGTAAGCTTCTACGAAATCGGAAAAACAGGAAAGTTTATGCATTCTGAGAAGAGAGGTTACCTATGCTCAGGGATTATGTTGCTTTTGCAATGATGTCAAGATCTCAGAGAGAAAGGGCTGCCGTCTCCTAGGTCTCCCAACCCTGCCTTAGCCTCAGCCTAGAGGAAAGCAGCAGAGCAACCTCTCCTGAAGTGACCATGTGGACTGGGATGATTACGGATATCTGAGTGGGCATCAGTATGAATGAGTTATCACCAGATGGGCCTCCCCAAAGCCTTAGTGCTATTTTGATCCTGGTGTTTTACACAACTCTGGGTGGGAAATTCTGCAACAATAACATGTTAAATCACCTTTCAACCCAGGAAGCTGGGGACCACAGTCAGTATTTGATTGACTGGAAATAAATTTTAATAAGAAATTTCTTGCACACCTGATGTTGTGGGCTGAGAATCTGACATATAATATATACTGATTTCCTCTGTCCCTCCTTTCTTTCCTTCTTTTCTCCTTTACTCAGTCCCCCCCTCTCTTTCTCTCTCTTCTCCTCTTCCCTTTTCTTCCCTCTTGGTATTTTTCTGTAGTTGATCTGAATCATAATTGTTGCTGACTTTCTGTACTGATTGGCTTAATGGGTTGGGGCATGATGTCAGTGGAGCAGTGACCCCACTTCTGTTTAGACATTGTTCAGAAAGCTCTGAACAGAAAAGAGAACTATTCAATGACTAAAGCTGACTCTTCTTTTATTCATTAGTCAAAAAAAAAAAAAAAAAAAAAAGAGTCCCATAAATGGGAATCGATTGCTCAAAGACAATTTTACAACTAAGACCGAAAGAGATATGTCCCACAGGGCCTGACCAGTCAGAGCACTGTATCTGCTCAAGACAGTCATGGGTTCAAAGATGACAACAAGACATAGGGCACTGATTCCAATGTTCAGGAAAGAATGTTTCAGTAGGACCTCTGGGTCTGAGCATGTTATAAGCCTATAATTGACAGTTGTCATTTTTGCCACCACATGAGAAGAACTTAACCAAAAAGTGGAGACGTTGAGTCTCTGAATCCAGCCTATTTTAAGCTTTATAATCTCCTGAATTTCTTAAGTACATTAGCCAATATAAATTGCCTCCTCCACTTTTTTCCTTAAACTATTTTGAGTTGGGCTTCTGTCACTTGCTTTCAAAAGTACCTGAATAATACAGAAATCACATCAAGTCAGGGAATGACTTTAATCTATAAGGGAAAAGCCAAGATGCCAGAAGCAATTCAAAGCATTTGTAGCAGAAAGGATGGTCATGGTAATCACATATTTTAAATATTTGTCAGTAGCGTATCTATCCTTGTTTACTTGTAAAGGCTTCCTTTGGGGATCACTCTGTAAGAATAAAATGGAGTTTCCTCTGCTCTTCTGCAAGTTTTGTAATTTCTGAAACAGGAATTATTTCCATATAGAAGGCCATGGTGAACCCACGATGGCTTTCATAGAAGATAATAACTTTGTATCAATCTACAGTTGTAAGCAGAGGAATCTTTTTTCTGTTAAGGCTTGTTTCATTTAAAGTTACAGAACATTATATAACAGTACACAAAACCTAGATAAAGAAGAAGGGCTACAATATCTGCCAAAGATGTTGCCAGTGCTGTGGATTATTTTACCTGAGAGAAATGACATTTGGTTCATTTACTGATCTTGTTGGTAACTGATTGCTTTAAACCAACATATGCCAATTCATCACCAAAGCCAATTTCTTGCTACTGGGTCATAGAATAGGTGATATTTTGTTCTATGAGGGAGAACCTTGATAGGCCCTTTTTCCTGTAAGTGCTAACAAACTAATAAATTTACCCTGTACCATTTTGGGATTCAAGAAGAAAGGCATTGTGCTTACTTAGAAGAAAATCAAAATTATTCTTGCTCATGATGACTATGCTTTTTTCTGATAAAGAAAAAAAATAGGAGAAAATGTTAATCTTTAAAACCTAGTGCATTTTTTGTTTTGGCTTTTGTATTAGTTGAATCATGGTATCGAGTGACAGCAGGTGGGTCAGGCAAATTTAAGCAAGAATGGGAAACTCATTAGAAGGTTTAGAAATAGAGAATGGACAACCAAACTGTAAGAAGGTCAGAGGTGCTGTCAGACCTCAAAAATAATTGACATCAGAGTTGATAATTTAAATTTTATTAAATGTTTTTATTAAATGTGCTAATAATTGTGTCTTTTCTTGTCATTTAAATGATTTATATTAATAGACATGTATTACATAGGGAAGGTTAACTTCTACAACAAACAGAATCAAAGAGCATGATAGTTCAAAAGTTAATTGTTACATGACAAAATTAGAGATGAGCAGGTTAACAATGCAGTCTTCCTCCAAATAATCATTCAGAGACCTAGACTAACAGTCTGTACCATCTTTGAAATATAGCTCCTGTTGTCTTCAGCAAACTAACACAGGAACAGAAAACCAAACAATGCATGTTCTCATTTATAAATGGAAGCTGAATGATGAGAATACATGGACACATGGGGGGAACAACACACACTGGGGCCTGTTTGGGAAGAGGGAGGAAGAGCATCAAGAAAAATAGTGATGGATGCCGGGCTTAATACCTAGGTGATGAGATGATCTGTGCAGCAAACCACCATGGTACATGTTTACCTAGGTAACAAACCTGTACATCCTGCACATGTACCCGTCAACTTAAAATAAAAGTTGAATATAAAAAAATAGCTCCAAGATATTGGCATCATTTCCATTCCAATCACTTAAAACAGAATAAGATCATGAAATAGTTCTTTGCAAGATGTAGTTTGAAGTGGCACATGCCACTTTTGCTTACATTCTACTAGCTAAAATGTAATAATATAGCCACATCCAATTGCAAGAATAGTTGGGAAATGTAATTTCAGTTTGGGCAGCTAATTTCCAGGAGCAAATAATATACCACAGATAAAGGGACAATAATTTTTAGTGGACAGCAGGTCATCTCTACCGTAATGTCCTAATATAGACACATCCTTGACTTTTAGGGATGAACCACACTTGGTTATAATGTATTATTCTTTTAAGATCCTATATATAAAAAACTGGCATTACTATTCATAAGTGAGTAAGCTTGTAGTTTTATTTTTCTATGCTAAATATTTTATATTTAGTTATTTGTATACTTTTGCCTTTATATTAAAAAATTGAGGGAAGTTCTGGAAAAGTATAAAAATTATTTCTTTAAGCTTTATAAAAATTTACCCATTAAATATCTTGCCTAAGTCTTTTATTATATAACTTTTTAAAAACAAAGTTCATAATTGTCAGGTTCACTACTACACCAAATGTCATGCTCAGGGTCAGGTTCCAGCCCTAGCTAAGGGCTGAGGGAAGTGGGTGGATGTGGCACAGGGAGCTGGAAGAACACTCAAGAGATGGTAAATGAGACATGGCTTGATTCAGCATCCCTTTCACAGGGTCATTGTTACATTTATATACCACACAAACTAGTGGCTGAGGGCCACGTGGTGAGTTTCTCTATGTTCTGTCTATGGCTATGATTATAGAAGACAGGGGACTGGTGATGGGTATGTCCGCATAGTACTGTCTTTCCTATACGAACCCAGAGCCTGAATTCTCTGGCCCTGGTGTGTAAGTCCAGACCATGTGAAATATCCACCCCTACAATATATTCAGGTAAAGGAGAAACATACACAGTTAACAAACGAGGAGCCAAGTGGCCATTGCTAAGATGCAGAGACACAGGTTTCACTTTCAGCAGCTGTCCCCCATAAACTTTAATGAATGTAGCTTTTTCCAGAAACTTATCTGGGTTCCCATAAATGAGACTGCAGTCTGCACCAGTACCTACCAGTGCTAGGACTTACTGTAGATTGGTGGGAGACCAGTAGACTGCCAGTTCCACATGTGGCCTCTGGTCGTCAAGTGCTCCCCCTCAAGCCAGGCACCTTAGCCAGTTCCCCATCAAAGGAAGGGTCCAGTCTCTTCACTCATTAGCAAATAGTCTTTGAGTACAGCATCTAGGTGGGGCTGAATTGAGCAATAGTATTTTGCGCCCTTTTAGACATTTCCTGGAATTGCTGCTCTGGGGACAATTGCCTCCACAGAGGCAACGGCATCCCATTGGGTTGCCTGTCAGTTTTCTCTCAAGTGACCCCAGCTGTAATTAAATCAATCTACTTCTGCAGGCGGGTCACTGGAGCCCCTTTTGATCTCGTGGGGTGGTTACCTGCAGAGGGGGAACCTGCCCCTTCTTTATGGCACAAATTCCCTGGTCCTGCTGATGGTCTTCTGCCTTCCTGAGGGCAGCCATAGCAGTAGTCACTTCATGTATGCAGCACCCCACATATGGAGTGAACAGCAGCTAGAGAGCCAAAATCACTTGGAGGTGCTGAGCCCAGCACAAGATCCCTCATGTGGGAGGTAAAACATTCATCATCCAGCCCCCAGGTATTCAGATCAAACATAGCCTGCTGCATATCCATCTCCTGGAGTACCTGCACCAGATCAGCATATGATTGTCATTTACCACAGTCTCTGGTATCTCTCCAGCATCATTCCAAACAGTCCGTATGGCTGTCATCAGCCACTCGATTCACATGTGGTCACCTTGCCCTTGTGCCAACTGTCGGCACAGCTGCAGTTGCTGACGAAGGGAGGGGTGAATTGTGATAGAAGGCAGGTTCTCCATCTCAGAAGTGGAGCAAGAAATGGTGTCAGCCCCCTCATCTTAAAGATGGAGTAACCAGGCTGGGAGGCGCTCCCCTGGGTGCTGCCTGCATTGCTCACCTAATGCCCACAACTCAGTGGGGGTGTGAGCAGTATAGGAGGTGTGGGGGGTTGGTCCCTGGGGTCCCATCAGCTGCTCATGTTCTGCCTTCTGACAGATCACAGGACAAGCCCATAGCAGAGGAGCCACCTCTCCTTAGCATCAGCATCAGACTGAGTGGGAGTGTCCAGCCTGGAGGATAGGCTCAAAGTCTTGCTGACCTCTGTTTCTGACTTCTGCACCAGGCTGTTTATCTGAGCCTCTAAGCACCCTGCTTGCACCTGGAGGTCCTTCACCCCAGGTTTTGCTCCAAGTTGTGCATTTGGGCCCTCATACCCTCAACTTGTGCCTGAGGGTCCCTTACCTGCACCATGTCCCACAGGGACCGAGCATGTACTTCATGTAGTGCAGTCAGAAATGCCCATCTACTCTGCCGGTGAAGGTGTGTTCCTTCTTGGTGCTGTGAGCTTCCAGCTGTTTCATTGCCTTCTCCACACTTGCAAGAGACCTGTTCACTGCCTCCCATATTTCCACTGGGGCTCATCCAAGCAGCACCACTGCCACCAGGTACTACAACCCATGCTAAGGTCACATAGCCGACCCAGGAGCCCTTAGTGGCTGAAGATCCAATCACCTCATCCTTCTGACATTGTCAATTGTCATGTTCACGACTAAGCCAAATGTCATGTTGAGGTCTGAAGGGAGTGGATGGATGAGCAGAAAGCTGAAAGAATACTCAGGGAACCATAGTTAGGCGAAATATGGCTTTATTCAGCAGCAGCTCTCATCAACAGCTTCCTCACACTGTCTGTCCTGTCTTGGCTGCTTAGTCTTGTGACTCCCACACACAGCTATGAGGCTGGCTGTCCCTTGCCTTCAGGGTAAGCAGCTTAACTCTTTGTCTGGGCATGAGTGAACTGAGCTGTGTCCTGGCTCTCCTCCGTCCACCTGCAAAAATGGATAGCTCTAACTCTCTCTCGCTTTCTCTGGATGCCAGCAAGCTGAGCCATGCTCTGGCTCCCTCCTGTCCATCTGCAAAGATGGACAGCTCTGGCTCTCTCTCCCTTTCTCTGTGCATGTGCCTGTACAGTGTCAGCAGGGCAATTATGCCTTTTACAGACAATAGTGGCATAGAGCCAAGGGATGGCCTTCTCATGTTATGGCTACACAGCTGTGTTTACATTAGACATGGAATTGTGCACATGCACTTCAAACTCACTGAGTCATGCTGGCCCAGATGTCGACTGGCCTATCCCTTGACCAAAGCACAGCCATCTTCCTTACAGTAATGTATTGCCTGTTGTTCCATTTTGGATATGTATATCTATATGAGTCATTATTTTCCTATTTCCTGTTTGGGCTGCACTTACAGAACTGGTTCTAAATTCCCTGGTACCCTACAGGCTCCCTGCAGCCACCTCTCTCCTGTTGCATCCTTGGGCAGTGAGGAGTCTAACTTCAGCCCTGTCTCCTTGAAACTTGATGTGCTCTTGAACAGGCGATTTGACTTTGCTGTGACTTGATTTTCTTGTCTTTCGGATGGTCTGAGCGTACCTGTGCTGGCTTCCCTAATGCTTAAATGGAATAGTCGGTGAGTGGATGCTTCTTGGATGAGACCTGTTGTGGCCAATAGGTACTGAGGTATTGAAGCTGTCAGTTTAAAACTTGTGAGAGAAAAATGAATCTTGCCAACTACTCAAGTGAGCTTAGAAATGAATCTATCCCCAGTTGACCCTTGAATGTAGCCTTGTCAGAGACCTAGAGACAAAGCATCCTGCTAAGCTCCACTGGGTTCTAGGCCCACAGAAACCATGCAATAATAAACCTGTGTTGCTATAAGCCACTAAAAACAAATAAATAAAAATACTTAAGATTTTCCCCCATGGAAGAGTTCCATTGTTAGGGATCTGCACCTTACAACTAAAGGGATTAAAGAGAATTACCTTCTTCAGATTTCAGACTGTGGCCTGCTTCTGTTTTTTCTTTCTATATTCATATGTATGTTTGTTTAAATCATCCTACCTTTAGAGCAGGAAAAATTACTATTACAGTTTATACAAAGAGAACAAATCTGGTACATGCTAAAGTTATTCATCTGTAACTACCTGACAACCCCAATTAGTTGCTTGCTCCTATGGATTATGAACCTAAAATCCCTTCAACACATCTTTGACCTTTTCTTAGGTAAGTTTTTGGAAGTATACAATTTGTTCCCTTACTGACTGTATATTGCATATAAGACCTTGAGCCAGAGACTATAGAGATTAAGAGAAAGTTTAAGATTTGACCCTAATTTTAGGCTAAACCAATTTTGATGGAAAGAACAACTACAATTCAATTTAACCATATTCAACCACTGTGCTTTAGAAAGCTGGAGATGTGGAGAATGGAGTACGTGTACAGATAAATAAGAACAGTTCTGTCCTTGAGGGCTTGATACAGGCTTTTGTGAGTTGGAAGGACAATAATTATTACGGACTAAATCTAGCTGGGATAGTTAGTGGAGACTTTCTGAAAGAGGCAACACATGAGCTGGGTTCTAAATCTCAAATGGGATTTGATGGCTGAAGGTAAGGTTAATAAAACAAGAGAAACAAGTGCATTCCAGATAGAAAGAACAGTATAAGCCAAGAAAAACCTATTCCAGGGTAGCAGGGAAGAGTCTGAAGGGGCAAAACAAAGTAAGAGGCAAAGCTCTCCGTATAAGTAACTTCGTAGAGAAACATTAAGAGTGTGGATTTTTATCTTATTGATTAGGAGGATTGAAAAATGGAAATACCCACAGGGTCCAGGCTAAAAGGGCCAGATGTAAGTGCACAGGCCCCATGGACGTAGGAACAGGGAATGTGAAAAGCCAGCTTTTGCTAATAGTGAGTCATACTATGCAGTTCTAGCTGATTATAGCCAGACTTGAAAGCAACGTCTGTAGGGTTGCCAGTTATTGTGATTGTTTAAGAAAAAAATTTACGTAAAATGTGCTAACTTGAAAATACCAGATTAATTCATTTAATGTTATAGAGCTCAAATAAAACACATTTGTCTCATTTGGAGTCCAAGAGCTTTTGGTGGTGATGGTGGGTAACAATTTTGGTAGAAAAGATGGCTCTGAATTGTATGGTGTTTTAGAAAGATTTGATGCTGATGATAGACTGGACAAAGTAGAGGTGTAAAAGAAAAGAATGCCTCAGGCCAGGCATGGTGGCTCACACCTGTAATCCAAGCACTTTTTGTGGCTGAGGCGGGATTGTTTGAACCCAGGAATTCAAGACTAACCTGGGAAATATGGTGAAACCTTGTCTCTACAAAAAAACTTATTTAAAAATTAGCCAAGCATGATGATGTACACCTGTAGTCCCAGCTACTTGGGATGCTGAGGTGAGAGGATTGCTTAAGCCTGGGAAGTGGGGCTGAGGTTAGCAGAAATACTGCTACTGCATTCCAGCCTGTGGGTGACAGAGTAAGACCCTCTTTCAAAATAATAATAATACAAATAAATTGCTTCAGACCAGTTAAACAGGAAGACCTTCTTCAAGTTTACCACAATAAGAAGAGAAATTCAACTCAACTTTTGCTGAATGAAAAGTGGGAGACTTTTTAAGCACTGACATACATTAGTAGAAAAATACTGAAGGAAGTTAGTGGGAAGGTCGATCCATGTGATGAGAGCATCTGTAATTGCTAAAAGTTAGGCTCCCATCCCTCCACAGAGACTGGACGATAAGACTGCTATCTTTCTTGATGAGTACATTTCAAAAGGATGGGTCCCAGGTTCTTCAGACATTCCTGGGCCATGGAAGATTTACATCTATTACAGCAAAGTAAATATGGCCTGAGAAGGACTTCCTATTTCTAAATTTGAGTCCATGTGGACAAAATGAAACCTAACTTGATACGTAGACAAGATTGATAACCTAACTTGGGAGTGCATAGCTGTAACAGTGGCTGGGCCTTGGCCAATCCCAGCAGCCATACGTCAGGCACTCATACACTGTGGAGTGTTCAAACTGTGTTGAAACAAGGTAAATGCCGACCTGTCCATTTACCAGCCAATGGACCAATCACCTTACCAACCAATCCAGCTGTTTCTGTACCTCCCCTCTGATTTCTGTATATCACTTCTCTTTTTTTGTCTGTAAAGCTGTTCTGACCACAAGGCATCCCTGGAGAATCTGAATCTGCTGTGATTCTGGGGGGCTGCCCAATTCGCAAATCATTTGTTGCTCAATTAAACTCCTTTAAATTTAATTCAGCTGAAGTTTTTCTTTTACCCCCCCCCCATCTCAAAGGCAGAGAAAGAATTTACAACTGCAAGTTTTCTAAAATAACTGCTCTTTGAAAAGGGAGGACAGAAGCCTGTAGTTAGAAATAAACTTGTCTGGACTGGTCACAGGGCTCATGCCTGTAATCCCAGCACTTTGGGAGGCCACTTGAAGTCTGGAGTTTGAGACCAGCTTGCCCAACATGACAAAACTCCATCTCTACTAAAAAACAAAAAGTATCAGGGCATGGTGTGTGTGCCTGTATTCTCAGCTCCTCGGGGGCCTGAAGCAGGAAAATCACTTGAATCAGGGAGGAGGAGGTTGCAGTGAGCCAAGATCACGCCACTGTACTCCAGCCTGGGTGACAGAATGAGACTACATCTCAAACACACACACACACACACACACACACACACACACACACACACACACACAGTCACGCACCCAACTTGTCTAGAGTTTAGTCAAGCTGAGTGTTAAGGCTAACTCATTCAGAGGATAAATGTAAGGAAAGGAGTTAGAAACTATGGCATAATCCACATGTGAAGTTCTAAAGTCCAAAATGAAGGACTAACACCTGTATCAAGCAAATTTATGAAAGACCTTGAAATGAACGAAAAGATTACTAGGTACTTTCAGCTGATAAAGTAGGTGTTTTCTAGTGAGCACTCTGCCAATTTATCTGAATGTATGGGTGTTGGTGTCTTTCATTGTCTGTGAGCTGTTTTTCACAGATTTATAATGAAGTTGTGGTTAATTGATTGCAATATAAATTAATCTTCTTCCTAGACCTGGAAATGAGATCTGTCTGCTGTAAGAACAATTCATTTTCCTTCCCCCTCTACTCATGTAGTAAACTAGTTTTATATATACTTATAAATTATTTGCATCTACTTATAAATTCATGTTGGCATTTCTTATTGCCCTTATATGTGTGGTTCTTTGATTGGAATTAAAAAGTTGTAATATTTAACATGTTTGTTTAATTACATGAGAATCTTGATTTTATAGTTTTAAAAAACATTTTTCTTTAATATCTCTGAGAATAGAAGGTATAAATATAAGAGATTTAAAAGATAGAATCAATACAACCCAGTGAAAAATGTGGAAGTTAAGAAAAAGGAAAAAAAATGCTGTTGAATTTTGTATGGGGGGGCTTGGATGGGGTTGATTTATCATAGATAGAAATAGAGGTAGAAGGAGAAGACAGGGTAGCAGAGAAGTTTGAGTGCCAAAGGGGGAGGAAAGGCATTCTTTCTTTTACAAATACTGAGCTTGAGAGGAGGTTATAATATGCTGGTGAAAATGTCCAGCATTTGGACATGATGTGATTGGAGCTCCCATTTGAGGTCAAGGCTAGAGGTATCACCTGGGAGTTGCCTTTACATAGGTGACCGACAAGAGTGGATGCTATCCCTGAGGAAGAAAGTAACAAAAGGAGCTAAGGGCAGAGCCTTGGGGATTACCCACATTTAGGGTCAGGATGATATGTTGAGGCAACAGAGCAAGATAGATTACAAATAGTGTTTATAGTTTTCCTCAGGAGTAGGAAACGCTTTAATCCTTTTCCTATTTATCTGAGAATTTCATCTTAAACCTCATAAGCTTACTTCTTCTTCTTCTCTTTTTTTTTTCCATTTATTTTATTGCATTTTAGGTTTTGGGGTACATGTGAAGAACATGCAAGATTGTTGCATAGGTACACACATGGCAATGTGATTTGCTGCCTTCCTCCCCTTCACCTACATCTGGCATCTCTCCCCTTGCTATCTCTCCCCAACTCCGCACTCCCCACCGTTCCTCCCCTATTTCCCCCCAACAGACCCCAGTGTGTAGTGCTCCCCTCCCTGTGTCCATGTGTTCTCATTGTTCAATACCTGCCTATGAGTGAGAACATGCGGTGTTTGATCTTTTGCTCTTCTGTCAGTTTGCTGAGAGTGATGGTTTCCAGGTTCATCCATGTCCCTACAAAGGACACAAACTCATCGTTTTTGTT
>NW_016107510.1:1951777-2014610 GCF_001604975.1 Cebus imitator | reverse complement strand
TTTTTTTTTTGAGATGGAGTGTCACTCTGTCATCCAGGCTGAAGTGCCGTAGTGCGATCTCAGCTTATTGCAACCTCTGCCTCCTGGGCTCAAGTGATTCCTGTGACTCGGCCTCCCAGTAAGCTGAGACTACAGGCATGCACCATCATGCCTGGCTAATTTTTGTATTTTTAGTAGAGATGGGATTTTGCCATGTTGACTAGGCTGGTCTCAAACTCCTGACCGTAAGTGATCCTCCTGCCTTGACCTCCCAAAGTGCTGGGATTATAGGCGTCATATCCTTCCTTCTATCTATAAACTTTTTCTTCATTCATATATTCTGACCTCTAGCTTTCCAGGATTCATCTCTCCCCTAGTGGTTCTGAACCTGTCTGTCCAATCGCTTGGAATCTAGATACGTAGGTGTGACTTCCAGAGCTGCCATTTTAAGCTGTGCAACTAAGCACAAGTGAATTCAGTTTGCTGAGCATCCGTTTTCTCATATGACAAAAGCTGACCATGATGCTTTGTCTATATGATAATTGTGAAAAATAAGGTAACATAAGGCACTGTTAGGCACAGTACTTGGCATATTGTAAACATTCTTTGAATCTAAATATGAATTGCCAGATTGGCTCCCCTAGAATGTCATGATTCATTTGTAACTTTTGCCTACAACTAAAAGATTTATACTTACATCCCATTTATTGGGGAAAGAGCCATTTATCACAATGAAATATAGTGCTTTTTGTATTCCAAGAGAATTAACCTTCCTCCAAATTCTACTTTCTTATTTCATCTCCTTTTCTTTTTTGGCTTTAGTGTATCACAGGAAACTTTTTTTTCTTGCTTATGCCTGATTTCATGATAGGCTGTCATAAGCTTATAAGCACAGACCCCAAAAAATATCAGGAAAATATGACTGTGTAAAACTAAGTTTCAATCAAATTCAGAACTTTGGTTTAATGTGTATTCTTTGTATCTTTTCTCCATGGAAATTTTGTATTGCAAGGAGTAGATAAGTGGTTTGTTCTAAGAGTTAAGGAATGATTAGGTAATTTATTTTCTGCATCTGTCAGTGCCTGCTTTCTTTGTTACATTTTATTCTAAAGTTTTGTTAAATACATATTTATAATTGAAAGGTTTTTATAGTCCATTATTTACCTCTTATTAGCTATTGAGTTCACATGAAGTTTTCTCTAGGAATCTATTCTGAAATCATTATTCCGAAAATAATACTTCTTTATTTTTTATCTCCAAGGAATCCAACCCAATTGAAGGGGAAAAAGAATGTCTGTGAGATTCTGTTCAATTTCTATCCCTACTCCTATAGTTTCGTCAAGATCAAACAGATTCCACACATTGGCAGCCACACAGAGCAGAGACCAAATCAGATGCATATGTGGAGCTGCAATAAAAGAAAGCTTTAGAGAAAGGAAATAAAGGCCTAGCAGGCATGGCTGGCTGACAGCTGAAGAAAGTACTACTATCATTATTAAGGGGAAGCAAGTATACTGCCAAGGTTCAGAGAACATAGTATCAAACATTGCATATGGACCCAATTCTGAGTGTCTCATTCTTTTGGTCTTATTGTGAATGGGAGAGCCAAGTGCCTATTTAGAAAATCTATTGACAACAAGATATAATCTAAAACACTTTAATAGTTATTGAGATTTGTCAGCTTCTTTGCGCAAGAATTGTGCTGAGTAGCCCAGCATCTATTGTCTAATTCTGCTTTTTAACTGTCCAGTTACTTTACTCATGAATATCCACCTAGGGTACAATGTTGAAGGAAGCCAGTGCAATCATTAGAAATAGGTTATGTCATTATTGAGTTTACAGTCAAGTTCTTTGAAAATTTTCTTTCATTATATTTTTAAGATATTAATGTAGTTTTATATTCCTCAGCTAGTGGGCTTGCTAAATCTTAGAATGCACATGGATTACTTATAGATGGAGAGCAACTGAAGTTCCTAACTAAATCCCCTCCTTTGTTCTCTTCCCTCCTTCCTTCTCTTCTCTCTTTCCTTCTCTCCTTTTCCCCCTCTTTTATGTAGCAAATATTTACTGAACACTTACTAAGCTCTGGAAGTAGAGTAATGAAAGCCTTTCTGCACTTAAAAATCTCCTAGTCTATGAAAATTAAACAAATAATAAATATGGGTATTTCAGATAATGATCAATGGCATGAATTGTGTGAAACAGGATGCTGTGATGGTGACCGGGCAGTGGGGGTCCTTTAGATTAAGTGGGCAGGAAAGGCCTGTGACATCTGCCTGTGACTTGAATGATAAGGAGGAGCCAGCCATGCAAAGAACTTAAGTCAGGCATACCAGGCAGAAGGAACAGCAAGGACAGTGGTCCTGAGGGTGGGGAGAGCTTTTGTGGTCATCCTCTGATAAGAATGAAGATTGCTGAATGCTGCAGGCATTGCCTGGCTACTTAGAACCTTGTGAGTCTATGTCAGGAGGTTGGGTGTTGGTCGGAATACCAGGGGAATTCATCTAAATGGGAATTGATATGATATGATTAAAGTTTACAAAGGTAACTCTGCTGTGAGGTGAGGAGAAATAACTTAAGGAATTAGAGTAGAAGCAGAAAGGTGCTTTAAGAAGGCACCTTAAGGAGGTGGTTAGAGTAATGTACAATAGAGATAATGGCCATTAAATTTGGGATGCTGTTTCTAAGGGAGAAGGGTGTAAAGGATGGCAGGTAGGAAACTAGCAATGCTCATTTCAGAAAAGATAGTAGAAGATGAGATAAGGGGAAGGATCTGATTTAAGAAGTGAGAAACAAAATAAACTTGGTTAATCTATATAATTTATGGAGACTGTGGAGTGTTATGACAAGAATAAGATTTCCTTGTAAATACAAAAATCTACCTAGATCTCAATTTTATTTTTCTTCAAATTTCTCACAGATGTCACAGCTGAGGCCAATGATGCCACCTTCCTCCTCCTGCCCTCTCCTCTACAACTCTTGCAGGCTCATCACCACTACAGAGTCTAGGGAAACTTGTAAGTCAGGAGAATTTAGGAAGATGCAGATCTGAGACTGAATGCTAAAGCACCCTTCTAATATATGAGGCTTACATTGCCTTTACAGACAGATTGACTGGTATTGTAAAATGAGCTGTCACAAATTTATATTTTTTAATGATTAAAATTCTAAACAGTATTTTGAGTTTGATACTGTTGTTCATTTTATTGATGAATGGGTCTTAGAAAGAATTTTATTGTGCCTACAGTAGGGGGTCAGAAATAAATACTTCTTCTGACAGATAATTTCAAAAACATTTTAATTGAGGGCCTAAAACATGTATGGCATGACATTTAAGATATAGAAAGGCAGAAAGCAAAAGTCATATATTTTTTTTTCCTTTTTCAGTGTTGGTAACATTACTAGCACAGCTCCCTAAAGTTAAGTTTGACTATATTTGCTATTCTTACAAATAGCTTCAACTTGACAGGCCAGCTAAATATTTCCCAACAACTTTCCATGCATTCCATTTACACTGAAGCTAATATTGCCCTCACATTTCAATATTATTGTGCTTACAGGAGCATGGCTGAGCTTATTTGATAATGCCCCTTTAAATTCAGTTAATTAAATGGAAAAAATGTAAGTAAAAAAACATTTGTCACTATAGTAAAAAAGTTTATTTGACTGGATTTTTTCTTCTTTTTGGACTGATTGTTTTGGCATTGTAAATCTGCCTTTCAAATTCACCCACAAACATGTTTCTGTGGAAACAGAGCCACAAATAGAAGCAGTGGTTATTGATTTTCCTTTGGGGCTACCACCTGGTTTCTGCAAAACCCCGAAGAGCATGTGCCAATTTCCATGTGCACTTTCTGTCCTCTTTTCTCTCCCTATCATTTCCATACCCACATGGGTTTTAAAATAATCAAAGTTATCGATTATTTATCAAAAAGTCAGTAAACTGGCAGTGTGTTAGTCATGTCGGGCTGCTATGACAAAATATTATAAACTGAATAACTTATAAATAACAGATCTTTGTTTCTCACAGTTCTGGAAGCTGGAAATTTGAGATCAGGGTGCCAGCCAGGTTAGGTTCTAGTGAGAGCCCATTTCTTCATTCATAGACAACCACCAAATTTGTGCTGCATCCTCATATGGCAATAGGAGGAAGGGATGTCTCTAGGTCTTTTTAATAAGGAAATTAATCCTATTTGTGGGGCCTCTGCCCTTATGATGGAATTACTTTCGAAAAGCCCCATCTCCAAGTGCCTTCACATTGGGGGGTTAGGTGTCGATAAATTAATTTTAGGGAGACAAAAGTATCACGTCTATAGCAAGCTGATACAATGAAGGCAGGGAGTATAGACTTTGCCTGTTATTTGAGCTGTTTTAATTTGGTCCCAGCTATAGCCAGATTCTTCTGACTGTGGTTTTTAGGAAGCCCACTCAGGCTCAGGCTAACTCATCGTCTTGGTCAGCCCCCAATGCCACGTCAAAGTTGTTCTTCCTCACGCTCCCCAGTGTTCTCTAGCCTCTCCACAACGCTAACTTCCTTGTCCTTTCATCTGGGTCTTCCGCTTTGATATGGTTTGACTGTGCTCCCACCCAAATCTCATCTTGAATTTCCATATTTTGTGGAGGGGACCCAATGGGAGGTAACGGAATCATGGGGACAGGTTTTCCCGTGCTGTTCTCATGATAGAGAATAAGTCTCTCTCTGAAGGTTTTTAAAATGGGGAGTTTCTCTGCACAAGCTCTCTTCTCTTGTAGCCATCATGTGAGATGTGCCTTTCACCTTCCACCATGATTGTGAGGCCTCCCCAGCCACATGCAACTGTGAGCTCTCCATTAAACCTCTTTCCTTTGTAAATTGCCCAGTCTCAGGTACATCTTTATCAGCAGCGTAAAAATGGACTAAAACAGTAAAATTTGTACCACGAGTGGGGAATTGCTGAAAGGACACATGAAAATGTTGAGGTGACTTTGGAACTGGGTAAAAAGCAGAGGTTGGAACAGTTTGGGGGGCTCAGAAGAAGACAGGAAAATGTGGGACAGTTTGGAACTCCCTAGAGACTTGTTGGATGGCTTTGACCAAAATGCTGATAATGATATGGACAGTGAAATCCAGGCTGAGGTGGTCTAAGATGGAGATGAGGAACTTGTTGGGAACTGGAGCAAAGGTGACTCTTGTTATGTTTTAGCAAAGAGACTGGTGGCATTTTGCCTCTGCCCTATAGATTTGTGGATCTTTGAACTTGAAGACATGATTTAGGGTATCTGGCAGAAGAAATTTCTAAGCAGCAAAGCATTCAAGAGGTGACTTGAGTGCTGTTAACAGTATTCAGTTTTAAAGGGGAAATAAAGCATAAAAGTTCAAAAAATTTGTAGCCTGACAATGTGATAGAAAAGAAAATTCCATTTTCTGAGGAGAAATTCAAGGGGGCTGCAGAAATTTGCATAAGAAACAAGGAGCAGAATGTTAATCCCCAAGACAAGGGGGAAAATGTCTTCAGGGCATGTCAGAGACCTTTGTGGCAGCCCCTACCAATACAGACCCTTCTGTGTGTGTCTTTGCTGTGTTTCTCTTATAAGGATACATTTCACTGGATTTAGAGGCCACCCAGATGATACAGAATGTGGAGCTCCTCATCTTGAGATCTTTGATTACATCTGCAAAGGCCATTTTACCAAATAAAGTAATAATCACAGATTCCGAGGATTAGGACATGGATACATCACTTGGGGGAGGGTGGTATCATTATTTAGCCCACTGCACACAGAGCTATAAATAAACACTATGAAGAAGAGTAGCTGTTAATAACATGATGCTAGTTAAGTACTTGTTGGTAGAAAAATCAGAGCCTATCTCCACTGGTTCTCTGTATGTTTTTGTTTTTGTTTTTTTCCTTCTCTAAATTTATTTTATTTTAATTTTTTAACTTTTACTTTGGGTTCAGGGGTACATGTTAAGGTTTGTAACATAGATAAACTCATGTCATAGGATTTTGTTGTACAGATTGTTTTATCACCCAGGAATTAAGCCCAATACCAAATAGTTGTCTTTTCTGCCCTTTCTCTTCTTTCTACCCTCCATGTTCAGGTAGACCCCAGTGTCTGTTGTTTCCTTCTTTGTGTTTGTAAGTTCTCATCATTTAGCTTCCACTTATAAGTGAGAACATGTGGTGTTTGGTTTTCTGTTACTGTGTTAGTTTACTGAGGATAATGGCCTCCAGGTCCATACATGTTCCTGCAAATGATCTCATTCTTTCTTATGGCTGCATAGGATTCCATGATGTTTATGTACCACATTTTCTTTATCTAATCTGTCATTGATGGGCATTTAGGTTGATTCCATGTCTTTGCTATTGTGTATAATGCTAAAATGAACATTCACATGCATGTGTCTTTAAGGTAGAACCATTTCTATTTCTCTGGGTATATACCCAGTAATGGGATTGCTGAATCAAATAGTAGTTCTGCTATTACCTTAATGGAATCCGTCATGCTACTTTCCCACATCAGTGACTTCCACTTGCTACTGTTGTCATATGAGAGACCCTTTTGAAATCTTTATATCACTCATTCCTTAAGGCTCAGCTAAAGTTTAACCTCCTCTATGAAGTCTGCTATATCAATACTGGTGATAATGAAAGCAGCTAGAATTTATCAACAGCTTACTTGTCATAGTATGAGAAGCATTAATCTCTCTATTGATACTCCCACTGTTCTTCCTTCCTTTGACTTCCATAACATTTGTATCTGTACCACCATAAATTCTATTTAATTATATATTCTCAGATATACTAATTATAGGTTATGCATGCAGCCTATGTATAAATTTTTAATAATATATATTATTCATATAGTATTTTACTACAACCATTACTACTATGGTTAATTCTCATTAGCATACTTAACATGGGCCAGGAGCTGAGCTAACTACAGTTGACCTTCAAACAATACAGCACTTAAGGGTGCTGACCCCCACACAGTCAAAAATGTGTGTATAACTTTTCACTCCCCCCAAACTTAACTACTAATAGCCCACTGTTGACCAGAAGCCTTACCAATAATATAGACAGTCAACATATGTTTGGTATGTGATATGTGTTAAATATTGTATACCTACTAGAAAGTAAGCTAGATAAAAAATATTATGAAGAAAATCATAAAAAAGAGAAAATATATGTACTCTTCATTAAGTGGAACTGGATCATCACAAAGGTCTTAATCCTCATTCTCTTCACATTGAGTAGGCTGAGGAGGAGAACAAAGAAGAGGCGTTTGCCTTGCTGTCTTAGGGGTGGCAGAGGCAGAAGAGGTGGAGGAAGGGGAAGGGGTGGCAGGAGAAGGAGACACACTCCTCCTAACTTTTATTGAAAAACATCCTCATCTAAGTGGACCCACACAGTTCATACCATGTTGTTCAAGGATCAACATTGTCCTTAAATTGTATCTTTTTATCCTCAAAGCAATTCTGCAATGTGTATGCTTCCAGGATTCTTACTCTTTAGATGAAGAAGCGGAAGTTTATAGTTGTTATTTGCCCATGGCCTATAAGTGACAGAATCAGAGTTGAGCTAAGGCCATCTAATTTTAGAGACCACACAAATGTATACAGCGTCTTAAATACTTGCTGCCATATCACATAAGGGCTAGCCTTGCCTTCTGAAGCATTTGGGTAGATTTGAAGCTTCTTAAGGCTACACCTCTGCTGTTCACAATTGCCTGGTTTTCTGAGTGTTTGGAATGAATGAAAGTTTTTATCTTCTCTTATATTTTAATGTTTCGGATGATTCAAATGATTACTTGGTCAAAGGTTATTAGTCTGATTTCCCTTAGAAAGCAGGGAATACCTCTTTGCAATGCAGAAGAAAAAGGCTGAAAGACAGCTTAAAAGGACAAAAACTCCTTCCTCAACTTACTTTTGCCCACCTCCCATCTTCTGTAAATTTTCCTTCATCACAGGTAGAGAGTCAAGGAAATTGGCATAAATTGTTTTTCTCCTTAATATTGTAAAGGTCATAAATTAGATGGCATCAGTGGGAGACTGAGAACTGAAAAACGTGTAGACTTAACCTGTGATGAAGCACTCTAAAGTCCAAGTCGAGGAAGGTAATTAACATGATTGTTAAGGAATTTATAGGCTTGCTTTATTTCTATTCTTCAATAGCAAAACCTTTGCTCTCCCAGAACTATGTCCACAGAATCCATGATCTGTTGAGATTTTCTTTCCATTCACTTCAATCATCCAAAGAAAAAGAAGATGACAAGATTTAAAATACACATTTTTTTAAACCATACTTAGGCAGTTGTCCTGGTAGTTTGCATCAGCAAGGGTAGAAAAAATCAGAATTATGGATTTTAACACAACACAGAGAAACACCATTTAGTTTTCTTTGAATTTTATTTTGGTTTAATTTGTTAATATTCAATTAATTGTTTTATCTTCCATTTACTCTACAATGAAAATATTTCTTTTGAAGAAACAGATTAAAATTTCCCCTCTATCTTCATGAAGTAATGAAAATGTTTAGTTATGTTAAGAGTTATCAAAAATTTCTATTAAAATTACCAAACTAACCTGGTAAATAAAAAAGGAGTCATTGAATTTTAAAATGTTTACTTTGTTGAATAGACTTTAGGAATAGAACAATTATCTCCTTTCTTGAGGCATTCATTTAGTTACAACTGGTGTTGATAATAGTACCATTTATGACAGATCACCAGCTTATCAGAATTTTTCATCTTTACTGTTTTTGATCTTCACAACAGCTTTATGGTGAAGCTAGTATTTTAATGCCCAATGAACTGATAAGAAAAATAAGAATCAGAGATGGTATATTTTTCCAAATTCATATAGCTAGTGAAGAATAGAGTCAGGATTTGATCCTAGGCAGTTAGAATACAGAAAGTGTACTGTGAAGTGTGCTGACATCTCCAACAATTACTACTACTTTGTTCTTTAAGAACAAACATGTTATGTAATTGACAATGTAACAATGTAAAATTTTGAGTGCTTTGCTCCTGTAAAGCAGCAATGGTGAAGAAATCCTCCTACTCAACAAGGATCACCCTGAGCAGATGTATTTCAAGCTAAGACCACCTCCATCCTTCATGACCCCCACTAACTCCTGGATGGCTCCCTTGCTTACCTGTCACTAAAAAACCCCAGATCGCCTTCATTTTCTTTGAGATGTTCCTCGTTAATTAGTATATTCTCTCTATTGCAGTAGTCTAAATAAAACCATCCCTAGGCTGGGCGCAGTGGCTCACACCTGTAATCTCAGCATTTTGGGAGGTTGAGGCAGGCGGATCATGAGGTCAGGAGTTTGAGACCAGCTTGGCTAACACGGTGAAACACCATCTCTAATAAAAAATACAAAAATTAGCCGGGCATGGTGGCACATGCCTTTAATCCCAGATACTCAGGAGGCTGAGGCAGGAGAACCACTGGAACCTGGGAGGGGGGAGTTGCAGTAAGCTGAGATCCCGCCAATACACTCCAGCCTGAGTGACAGCAGGAGACTTCATGTCAAAAATAAACAAACAAACAAACAAAATAATTTCTTTGGTACACTTGTCTTTCTCAGTTTAGTGCCATAACCAGGATATGATCAGCTCTTGTCTTGGGAGTACCTGTTTACTATACCTAGGTAAGGCCTCTTGGAGCCCTTTGTAGTGTGCTCCTGGCTGGTGATCTGGAACTCAAGACCCAGTGGTAATTCCAACTTCTGGTCCTGTAATATGGGCTCTTGTCTACAGTATGGTAAGGATTTGATTTGGTTTCTTTTTTGAATATTCACTTAATTTCTGGTGCCCACTTCTGGTTTTCCGGTCTGAGCATTTGCTGATCTCTGTAAAGAAATGAATGATTTATAGAGATCTTGTCTCTGTTGGGTGAAAGATGTTAGAAACTCTAGTGTGTTAGTCTTTTATGTTTGTCTATGTGTCTATTTTGAAGTCAAATCAATTGAGACCTTGTACCCACTGAGATGAGAATAGCTCTTTGACATGGACCAGTGAGTTTTGTATTTGTATTTATGCTTGACCCATGACTCAATTTTAGAGTTGAGGCTATAAACAGTTTCTCTCTTTCTACGATTATGTCTATATTTCGAAAGGCTTTTACCTCTTATTGTATGAGAGTATATTTTCCTGATTCTAGGTAGTTTTACCAAATTTGGTTGTAAAATTTCTTAAAGTTCTATTCTGATTGGCTTAGAGGTAAATTATTGCTTATAAATGGAATATTCCTAAAATTACCAGAAATTCTGACTTTCAGTGTGCTAATTTTTAAAACGTTCTTATAAAAACCAACTCAGAAATGTTATAAGATTTTGAGTTCACATGATTTAGATAAATCTTTACCAACGAGACATCAGTATTTTTAGTTTAATAAAAACAGCCATGTTTTGTTTAATTTATCAATGTTAACTATACTACTCATGTAGATTTTTATTTTGCTTGGTTATGTTTTTTCTAAACTTTTACAGGTTAACTGGTAACTATGCTAATATTTCTTCTACTTAGTGTTTAAGCCATAAAAGATATAAATTTGTATTTACCAAATTGAATAATTATTTTGAAAACTTTATTTCATTGGCAATTATATTTTTTAGTATGCCAGCTTGAAGACAATTTCCAGAATCTTTAGGTAGCTTAAAACCTTTGACTGATAATAAATAAATAAATTGAGTTACTTATGGGCTATTTGTTAGATTCCTCGATTATTTCTAAATAACATAAAATGCCAAGACAAGTACTTATCATAGTTTTAAGTTTGTATACTTTTTGTTTTTACTTTTAGATGCTATATATTTTTGGGTTTGTTAATGAACATGTTCATTTTCACCAGTTTGAAGAGTTGTATTGTAAGGATATATATGGCTCTAAAAAGGCATAAAAGACTTTTGGTAAAGGAATTTTATTTGTCATAGCCAGAGCTGGCTAAAGTTTGATTTATTAATAACATTTTAAAAAAGAATGTTATATCAAATGTTGCAAAACTAGCATTTAGTTTTCTCCATTAAAGTAGCATTTTTTTAAATTACTAGTCTGCTCTTAATAAGAAAAAATAATTGATTATTCTTTAGCTTCTGTGTAATCTACCTCAGTAACAAAGATTCTGTTTAGGTTGGTTTATGTTGACTTTTTTATATCCTTGATTATTTAAGAAAATCATGGATTTTCACATAGACTATTCTAGTTGGAGAGCTTCAAGATGCTTAACCAATGGTATTGCATGACCAAAAGATTTCCTCCAGCAACCTCTTATAATCTGCTGCACTGGTTACACTCAGATTCCACAACTGGCTCTTTAGTGCCACATGTTACATTAATGTTTTCTCTTTTCCACTTTAGGTATCACTCTTTTAAGACGCCTCACCTCAGACATCTGAAACAACTGACCAGTTCAACTAGTTTTACAGTAACAATGCCAACAAGAACCATTGAGACTATTTATGTAACCCTGCCTCACCCCACCTGAGATGCTTATCATTGCTTCTGAGTTGCTGCATGTTGAGTAATGAGTGATATTCGTTTATCTTGAGCAGTAGGAAAAGACTGACAATGTTGTTGGACATTATCTGAGCTCTGTGTTCCCAGAAAAGAAACATAAGAAGAAAAATCAGCAAGGACATTCCTGCTTAGGCATATTTCAAGTTAATACTCACTTCCATCCTTCCTCCTATCCTCTGTCCTATAACACTCATAGGATTCCAGGATGAGTCCCTTATTTAACTGTTTCTATAAAAACCCAGACTCCTTCCTTTGCTTTGAGACTTTCCTCATTAATAGATGCTCTTTAGGTTGTAGTAGCCTAAATAATTTCCTCAATTGTCCTTTGCATTTTGTCTTTCACGTAACTTATTTCATGCAATTCTCACAACAACCTTAGAAAGCAGGCATTATCCTTATCATTTTGCAGATGAGAACATTACAGTTAGAAAACTTCAGAAAACTTAATCAGCGTCATATAGATAGTAATTGATGGATATGCTTTGATTTTGAAGTCTGTGCTCTTAACCTGTAATTTACATATCAAAATAAATGATACATATCATTATTTTTTCATACATCACATTCAACTTGGGAATGAGATATTCAACAACTTCCTTTGAGTTGAAGACAAGAGTATACTATACTATTCTTTTAGCTTAAAACCAGAGCCAGAGTCCATCATTTGATGAGCACTATCTTGAGCAGAAAATTAATTATGTTATTAAATATATTAGTAGTACTGGGACTCTGTTGAGCTAAATTTGAAGCACATGGCTAGGCCACTAAGTATGTACACATTAGTGGTGGCAGAAGACCCTATAAACTGGAGCTCCCCTGAAAGATTGCACCAAATACTGTGCTTGAGTCATGGATAGAAAAACCCTCCCAGATGATCACATATCAAGCTAATTTTGTGCATATTGATCTTAAATCTTTGTCATTTAATATTATTTTAATTGTCTTATAAAGGTTAATATGTCACCCTGCTAAGAATCCTTAATCCACCTTACATTTTTCAGTAAGTATCTTACTGCAAATTCTGAAACTTCCTCACATACATATTTCTGCAACAAGGCAGGCTATAGAAAAATTTTTAGCTCTAGTTTGTTCCTTTTGAATAATTTTTTTTCTTTCTGAATAAACCTGAACAAATAGAATATTAATCAAAGTAATCAAGATATTACTTTGAAGAGTGGCCCTTAACATTTTTGTCAATGCAAGATTCTAAAATAATTGCTGGAAATCTTTGCCTCTCAGAAATGACTCTCTTGGTGCTTTTAACTTACATAGAAGAATATGCATACATGAAATTATTCTAAGATAAAAGCAATGGTTCAATATTGTCTTAAAATTAACTTTAATTAGGATCCAGTCAATTTTATCACACTCTTATTCAAATTATCTGCCTTTAAGTGGAGGAAGATTTAGTACATCTAATAAAGTATCAGGAAAAATATCATAATATCTTAAAGAAACCTGCTGTTGTTTAGAAAACTGCAGGAACAATTCCCATCTGCAAATGGCTATTTATTACTTAGTTATTTTTGGATTTTATTTTGGGTGCATCATTCACAATAGCCTCTGGGTGCATTTGCAGAGTTTAATAATTAACTTTCCTAGTATAGCTTACACACAATATAGAAGACAACATAAACACAGGCTGCATTCTCATACATCAGCAAGTCATGCACAAACAAACTGGTGAGTGAGGATACCTTTCATAGGGAGTTTATCAGCCTATTTGATGATTCAACAATTCTTTAAAAGCCAATAAATTTAAGTATTTGACAGTAATCAACGAGCTACTTCTTTGTGCAGGGATTATGGTTGGTTTCTGGGCCATGCCTTGTGCCCATAAGTTTTTAATGAGGCTATAAAATGTTTATGTTCTGAAAATGAAATTATTAGCTCTGAATTACAGAAGAAAACCCACATAATTTCATTGCAACCTTGTATACTGGTTTGCTGCAACCCAACTGTAAAATAGTTTACATAAACTCTTATGTGGAATGTTTAAATTTTAAGCACACTAGATATGACTCTGTGAGGGTCTGTTATAAGTACGAGTACCAATGATCTCCCAAGATTTTGAAGCAGCTGGGCTTGTTGCTGTCAGAATTAATGTACTGGACTTGTGTTGGCTCTGTTCAGAAAATCTCATCCCACCCACAGACCCAGATAAGTGACTCCTCCACTCCTCTTTGGGACACAGGTGACTTGACCACTTAAGGTGGTAAACTGTGATTTGAGTGGCCTAGCTCGAATAGCGAAATCAATTAGATTCCATTCCTCCTTTTGGAAATTTGAAAGTATGTGAAATACTGTTGACCTGAAAGATTAAGTAACTCTGGGACAAAGTCAGCCATTAGGGGCCCACAGGCATGGAGATATGGAAAAGCAGAGACTCAGAACTGAGAGGAAGGTAGAGACAGGGATGTGGGGTCGGGGGTGGGGATAGGGAGTGAGAGAAGCCTGGCTAATCATCTGGGTTTGTTGTCGTTGTCATCATTGTTGTTGTTTTTGAGATGGAATCTCGCTCTGTCGCCCAAGCTGGAGTGCAGTGATGTGATCTCTGCTCACTGCAACCCTCACCTCCTGGGTTCAAGTGATTCTCCTGCCTCAGCCTCCAGAGTAGCTGGGACTACAGGCACCAGACACCATACCTGGCTAATTGTTTGTATTTTTAGTCGAAACGAGGTTTCACTGTGTTAGCTAGGATAGCCTGACCTCTCCTGACCTCGTGATCCGCCCATCTTGGGCTCCCAAAATGCTGGGATTACAGGTGTGAGCCACTGCTCCTGACCTAATCATTTGTTTTTGTCTTTGAATCTTGGTTCTTCGGCTCTTTCCTGGACTCTTGTAAAATCTGACTCTTCGCCACTGTTGTATGTAAACTAGCTTGAATTGCTTTCTGTTCCTTGCTACCAAAAGAACCTTTAATAAAACAGAAGCTATAACAGAACGTAGCCCATCTTGCCTTTCAGAGAACAGGCAGCACTAGAACAGTGAAAGGAATCCTTAACAACATTTACAAATCAAGACACCTGGGGGTAGTAATCATCACTGCCTCTTAAGTTAATGTGAGTGGTATTCAGATGCAGAGCTGTGAACTCTCCCCTCTTCCTCAGGACTATCTAACCTCCTAGGGGTGCGCTCCTCAAGCAATTCAAGAGCAATTCAATGGATAGGAGTGGCTGAGCCTAGAATTAGGTGCTAAGTGAAGAAGGGAAGGTGAGAGATGTGTTCTGAAATCCCAACTTGGGGTGTATTAATTAGGTTAGTGGTATGATAGAATTAAATTGTGCATTATAAAAATGTTTTGTATTCACTGGGCTCCTTTTGGAAAAGGCTTTACTCTTTAACTACTAACTTTTGAACCACTCTGGCTAACGGTTTTTCTTTTTTCTGCCCCAGATCTTCACAGACCAAGCTTTCTTGTATCATCTTCAGCTCAACTGTTACCTCAGTGAGGCTTTCTTAGGTACCCAAATAGAATTGAAACTCCCTTCCCTGACACTCCATTATTCTATGTTATTTTGTGTGTAACATTTACTGTTGTCTGCAATTTGTTTGTTCAAGAGTAAGGACCTTGTCTTCACTTATCACGACTGCTTAGTGCTTAGACTACTGCCTGAGACAAAGTAGATTCTCAGTAAAATTTTGTTGAATGAATGAACAATGAAGACTGGTAATATTCTAAATGTTCAAGCTAGAATAATCTATAGCCATTTTACAACAAAAACTGCCAAAAATTCCAAGATGGTTGAGGAGTAAGTTTTAGATTATAAAGGCCTAATAAAATTTTAGTATCATGTTATCAACCCGATGGTGGGTTGATTACAAACCTTTCTACCAATTCCTTTAAAGAGAACCTGTAAAAACCATTTATAGCCAACACATTGTTGAGTTTCAAGTACCATTGCAAAGTTTGCTAGTAACAATAGGCTACATATCTGTTACCTAGTTTTGATGAGGTCTTAGCTCAGACTGCAAAGACAAAATACAGGGTGATTATCCTTTATCTAAATTCTTGAGATCAGAAGTGTTTCGGACTTTGGAAGTTTTGTTTTTTGGAATGTTTGTATTACATTTACTGGTTGAACGCTCCTAATCTGAAAATCCAAAATCCGAAATGTTTCAATGAGTACTTCCTTTGAGTGCCATGTCAGTGTTCAAAAAGTTTGAATTATGAAGCATTTTGGATTTTGGATATTTGGATTTGGCTTACTAAATCAGTATCATAGTCTGAATGGCTTAAACAACAGAAATCTGTGTTCTTATAGTTCTAGGGGCTGAGAAGTACAAGATCAAGGTTCTGATACAGTAGGTTTCATTTCGAGGCCTCTTTAGGTTTTGAGGTGGCTGCTGTCTTGCTGTGTGCTCACATGAGCTTACTATGTGCTTCTGGAAATGGTATCTCTTCTTATAAGGATACTAATCCCATCATGAGGTCTTCACCCTCAGGAACTCATCCAATCTTGATTACCACCCAAAGACCCCATCTCCAAATACCATAACATTGGGAATTAGGGCTCCAACATATGGATTTTAGTGGGGACATAAGCATTCAGTCCATGACAGATGGTTATTGTTTTAAAATGATGATGTCCTATATTTATGTTATACTTTTATGGTTGTAGAATTCTTTCCCATACACTTTTTCATATGATCCATATTCATGATCTTGTGAAATAGGACTGATGCTATAGTACTCATTTTTACAGATAAGAAAATTGAGACAACTACGGAGGTGAGTTGTCTTAGCTGGAGAGTTAAACATATAACCCCAGGATCTGGTCTTTGCTCCAGCCCCTCAAGCAATTCAAGAGCAATTGATTTGGTCTCATGTTTACATAGCTCTTTTCAAGGGTTGCTATGAATAATTAACATTTCACTATAAATTTACAAATTTAATGTTATAAATTTCTTTTCAAGTTTAAACGTATATATGAATGAAGAAAAGGTCTCTGCTAAAAGCCATCCAAAGGAAATGGGCAGTGTTTGTACCCCGATATGACCTTTGGAGATGACAGCCTAAGATCTTTATGTTTACTCAGAACAAGAGCTGATATGTGAGACTAACTGAGAAATACATTGGAGGAGTTTCAAGTGTACATACAGCCTGATGTGTG
The DNA here is from genome assembly GCF_001604975.1 of Cebus imitator. NCBI lineage: Eukaryota > Metazoa > Chordata > Mammalia > Primates > Cebidae > Cebus > Cebus imitator. The sequence continues at coordinate 1,998,012 of NW_016107510.1, read as the reverse complement.
ACATACTGTTCCCTAGAGTCAATGATGGGAAACTGAAAGTTAGCATCCTTATGAAACCCATATTCTCAGCTTGGTTTGTTTTAAATTTTTGTTTTCAAATATATCAGTTGGCTAATCCCCAAAATTGTGTTTCTGTCTTTAGCCAGGAGTGAAAAAAAAGTGAGCAAGTAACAGAATTAATTTTGGGTACATTTCCCAGCTGATCTGTACCCTGTGGGAATTTCTTCTACATGAGAATATCCTTCCTACAAGTATGGTTCTTGTTTTGAAAAGCCTGTGCTGGACAAGCTTTTTCTTAACACTTAACCAAATCTAAAGGAATGCTGGTCTGATGAAGTAGTCAGGATGCTGGCAGCCTGGAGAAATGCATGTAAACATTCTTATGCTGGAGAACAGAGGCTCTCTGTCAGCTTTGGTGATGGCTGTCCTGGGTGGGGGGGCGGGGAAAGGTGTTGATCAAAATCAAAATGGGAGTGGAAGGGGTGGAGTCAACTCTCAAGAGAAGTCACTGCCTATCTTAATGTCATTGTGTTTAAAGAGGCTGCCAATGATTTCTAAACACATTGTTTTGCAGGGCATATACCATGATCTCTAGCTTTTATAAAAAAGATGACATTTAGACATCTGGGGAAAACTCTTTGACATGAACTATTAGGCATTACTGCAAAAGGCATGGTGATGGTAATATCTGTAGAGCTGAAACACCATCCCATATCCAAACCTTGTATTGATTCACCTCTACCCCAAGTTTGCTCCTGATTGATGCTAGAGGATGAGGCTGTGGATGATTTCTGTTTGTGCCAGGGTTGGTACTTCACTTTCAATGAATCTCCACAACCACCCCATTTCCTAAGCACATATAAGGAAAACAAAGAATTAAATGATGATTCTATCTGACAGAGTGGATCTCAACACCAGTAATGCACCACAGTATCAGTGTTAATAGTGGGCTGTGTTGCAAAAACCAAGTTACTTCAATTAAAGAGGGGCATTTCAAAATAGCTTGCATTTAGAAAACAGAATCTGAGATTATTTAAGGTTGTGCCAATTCAATTTCCCCCACTTGGCCTCTGAGATGCATTCATAAATGAAGGAGAATGTGATATCATTGCAGCCAGGAGGCCCGAAAATGCCTGCAAGTCAGTCTATTTAGTGAATGCTGCAGTTGCTCATCTGGGTTTGCTCAAGGGAGTGTGTAGTGCATATGAACTACATCTGTCCCGTGTGTAAAGGTGGAGAAAGGTTGAGATGCCTATCATGCAGTTTTCTCATGGATCCTACTTTGAGCATGGCATATCAGAGTCCTTCCTCACTGCTTCCCTTTCCCATTTCATAGCAGATCCTCTGCTTTTCTTTATTTTCACACATGCTATTGTTGTTCATTGAGCTTTTCCATGGAACTCCTTCTGCCTTGAGGACCTTCCTTTACAACTTCAATTAGGCGCCACTTCTTTCTGCACCTTGTGTGATTTCTATCAGCACCTTACCACCCAAGTGTGTTGACTTGTCTGTCTCCTGCCCTCTAGACCACAAGTGTCCACACAGGACAGGCAGCAGCTGTCTTAATCACCATTGTGTCTGGCAGCATGCTGTGATCAGAGTCAGTGAATGAGTACTCAGTCTTTCTTTCCTGGGTTGATGTTTTGCACTGCTATGGTCTGAATGAGCCTTCTTTAAATTCTTCTGTTGAAATCCTAACCCCCCAAAGTGATGATATTAGGATACAGGACTTATGGGGAAGTGATTAATCCATGAGGGCTGAGCCCTTATGAATGGGAGTAGTGCCCTTAGAAGAAAGGCCTCAGAGAGCTGCCTTTTCTACACTGTGAGGACCCAGCAAGAAGGCACCATCTATGAACCAGAAAATGGACTCTTACCAGACATTGAATTTGCTGATATCTCAATTTTGTACTTCCCAGCCTCCAACTCTGTGAGAAATCAACTTCTGTTGTTTATAAGTTACCAGTTTATGGTATGTTGTTATAGCAGTGGAAATGGAATAAGACTCTCATTATTGTAGGAAACAAATATGCTTTTCTGATGCCTTTTTGACCAGTGCTGATGTGCATAAGATAGAATAGGAAGTGGTGGCGAACGGCCATTGAAAACCCATCTACAAGAAAAAACTAGCTGAGTGACTCACATTTTATAAGGAATGATGGGTTGCTCAAAATATCCCCACTCATAAATTTGGGAATGGGAGCATGGAACCAAATCACCAGGGCCTTCTCATTCCCCACCCTACCCATCACTTCAGAACTTTAAAAGTGAGATAGTTGAGAGGGTGGGGTGAGCAGGTGAAAAAGCTCTAGTTCTCTCACAACACATTCACTGAACTTTCTTGGCAAAGGGAAGCCTCTTCCATTATTCATTCACATTCTACTCTGGGTCAAGTACAACACTAGCTGCTCAGGATATAGTGCCTGTTCTCAGTGAAGTATCACAGGCATGTTTGGGGAGATAGAGGGGTAAACAGAACATTGCAATTCACTGTGGACCACAGTCCTCAAAGAGAACAAAAACATGTATAATGGACATAGCTTGTATCCTACAGGGCTTCCTATGGTGCTTTGTACAGAGACGATCTGCTGCCCTCTGCCCCTTTCTCTATAAACAAAGGCTTCAAGGTGTGATCTGGAACATTTGTACCACCACTAAGAGAATTCAAAGCCAGGATTACATTCTTTGTGGTAATAGGTGTATTTGACGGTGGAGAGCTTAAAGAATTTTGACTAGTCGATGACTAAGAAAAGCAAGAAAATAATTTTTTCCTCTTTAAAGAAAAGAGAGGCTGGGCACAGTGGCTCATGCCAGTAATCATGCTGGGCACTTTGGGAGGCCGAGGTAGGAGGAGAATGTGAGGCCAGTTTGAGACCAGCCTGGTCAGTATAGTAAGACCCCATCTCCACAAAAAGTAAAAATAAATAAATAAATAAATAAAAATAACTGGGCGTGGTGTTACATACTGTTAGCCCTATCTATTCCAGAGGCTGAGGCAGGTGGATCACTTGAGCCCAGGAGTTAGTTTGAGGCTGCTGTGAGCTGTGATCATGCTATTGCACTCCAGCCGGAGTGACAGAGTGAGAGCCCATTTCAAAAGAAAATAAAAAGTAAACAGGGTTTGGGGACTAAGAAAAGGTAGATTTTTGTTGGCCTCAAGCAAAGAATCTTTTTGCTACTGTTTATGAGTTTCTAGGAATTCTTAGGATAATTTCAAGAAGAGAAATAGAATGTTTCTTGTTTGCTTTATGAATTAATTATTTAAGTGGGCAAAGAGGTAGGAGTGTGTGAGCGTGTGTGGTGGGAGAAGGTTGGGAAGGGGCATGTCCCAGTCGGTCCTAACCTATCTCCAGCTCCAGTTGCTTCTGTTCCATCCCAGTATCACGTGTCTGTGTATTCTCCATGGCAGCCACTCCAACACTTAATATTTTTGAGACATTGCTCCCCTTTCCTTGGGAATTCTTGCTTACTTCCTTCACATTAGATGCTGCTCCACTCTTTGCACCCAAGGAGCAACATTCTTATACCTCCACCATAACACAAATCCTCTCGCTTCAAAATCTGTGTACGCATCTGTGACAACCACTAGTTTGTATGAACAAATGGGCATAGACCACATGGTATTATCATCATTAGCACTGGGTCAGTCCACACTGCAGAGTCAGATATATAAGGCTTAGTTCTGCTGCATAATTAGCTATATAACCTTTGGGCAAGTTAGCTAATCATTGTAAGCCTTCATTTCCTTGTCTATAAAATAGTGGTAATAATAGTACCACATTAAAAAAAAGCATATGCAAATAAAATTACATAACATACATTCAAAGAACTGAGCACAGAGCCAGGTACTAGGTGGACACTCAGTTCATCTTACTTGCCTTCACCAAGTCCTCCCAAGAGTAGAGTTGTTCCTCAGCACCATTCCTGTTGTATATTAGTAATTCAGATTACCTGACACCTAAGAAGTACAAATATTTATGAAGTCCTCAGGCACTGAAACTTAAAAATTATCTGGGATAGGAACAACAGCAAAAGGGAAGCATAATTCATAAAGTTTTAACATGATTCAATTAAAATGTCCAAGCTTCAATATAACTTTCATCTTTAGCACCTCATTACATCTCATTTTCCATCTCCCTGAAAGCATTCCATGGCTGCACCGGATTGATCCCATAAATTGCTTTTGAGAAACAGGTCCCAAGATCCTGTGCCCTCATCCTTGCTTTTTACCATCCCAAGAAACATCCTTTGAATGAGCCAACAATAAATATTACCAGTTATTTGTTTCCGGTATGTATGAAAGGGTACAGTGCAATATCATATTGTAGAGGTACAGAGAGGGTTTGGGGCCAGTGAACATGATCATTCTCACTTTTAGAGAAACCCTCTCTCCCTGCTTTTGGAACGAACTGCAGCAGGGAATGAATTGAGGCAAAGAATGTCTCTAGAGCCAGCGTGAAGATACCTTTCTCTCAGCTCCTCCACCAGGGTTGAGGCCAGGGGTTACAGGTTAACTTATGCACGCCAAAATTTCAAGCTGCATTAGCTGAAAGAAGTTAGAAAAACCAGGATCCACTCCAGGTTTCATTCCTTCTCTTCTTTTTCCTTCACACTGATTACAAGTCGATTTGTGGGTGTGTTGGTTATTTAAAAAGATAAAAGAAAAATCAAACAGCAACAAAAAGCAGCCCTCCAGGTGTCCTTTTCCAAGCCGGCAGCGGTTAGGTGAGTGAGTGCAGGGCATATCTATAATTCAGCTCGGGAATATTTCCCTTAATAATTAATTGAGCATCACAAAAGGAGGAGGCCCAATAGGGCCGTGAACAAAGCTGCCTCCCCGAGGACAACAGTGACTGTCCCGGCGCCAACCGACGAGCCCAAGGTCGGATTTGCTCCAGCAGTCCGGGCACGCGCCGCCACTGCCTGCCTGGTCCATCGGGCGTGCTGGGAGAGGTTCTAGAGAGACCCTGTCGCCACCTGGGCTTCTGGTTTTGTGTGTGTGTGTGTGTGCGCGCGCGCGCACGCGTGTGTGTGTGTGTGTGTGTTCACTCGCGCGCGCTCGAGTGTGGAAGTGGGGTACTGGGGTGGGAATGGACTGCAGAACCTTTTTTTTTTTTTTCTTTTTTTAATGGTGATGGGCAGTGGGAAAGCTCACTAAGATAGAGACCCCGGGGCTGCTGGGCCCTGTGGAGCACGCTTAAACCCCGTTCTCCACAAAAAGGAAAAGAAGAAAAAGACAAATTAATAATAATAAGCATAAGACAGAGACTCCCCAGAGCCAAACCTCTCACCCAGTTGTTTCTGACAAGCCTCAGACAGGCGCAAGAAACAAGGAGAAACCTTTCCTCAAATTGAAACTTCAGCCAGTCAACATGAAAGGCCCAAGAAGCTATTAACCAGAAGTTCCCGCTTTAGGGGACCAGGGACTTGCCCGAGGCCCCGACTTGCAGCTAGCTTTAACTTTCAACTCATAGTGACCTTTTCCTTATTTTAATGCAAAAATTCACGCTCAGAGGTGAAGATTTAAAATGCGAATGATACATAGGTTCTATGAAGAAATGAGCCAGAAAAACTCCACCTCTACATGCTCTGTCCATAGTTCCCCTATTTCCCCTTATGGGAGAGGCCCGTGAAAGAAACCCACGCCCTGACTTCGAGGAGCAGCCCACTTTTTTTTTTCTTGGTGTTAGCTCCCTTGTGCGCGCAAGCTTTAATTAAAAGAAAGAAAACCAAAGAAACTTGCTTTTTGCTGAGATCTCCCTTGATTTCTATCCTGAGGGATCCAAAGAGCCCTCGGTCAGTACCAGAGCCGTATTTCTTTTTGCAGCAACAGGTTGTCTGCGGGCTTTTCCCCGCCTTCCAAAGCCCCCAGCCCCAGGCCAGCCCTGGAATTCACTCATTTCTCCAACCCTCTTCCCCTAGGACCGCTGCTTCCCTTACACAGCCCCTAGCCTGGGCCTGATTCCAATTTCTGTAACATTCCCCTACCCGGGGTAGAATACAGGTTGAAAGTCGGTTTCCTCCGCGCCCCGGAGGCCCAACCCCGACGCTGAAGCCGCCCAACTCCTGTGTGCAGGGAAGGCGGAGACTGAGGGATCTGGGCGGGCTGGCAGGCACAGGAGGGCTCCCCGCCCGCGGCCTCGCCTGCGGTGCCCCGGGCTCCCACCCCGACAAACCCGCTTTGGGAGGGGGTGGGGTGTGGAGAAGAGGACGGGGCTCGAGGGGAGAGCTGGAGAAAGCAAGTTAGGGAGTGGAGAAGATGTCCCAAAGGACCTCATTTTCGGGACTGCACCTCCCGGGGAGCTCCCCGCTCCCACGCCCTCTGGGGACTCCCGCGCTGCCGTCGAAACCCCCATTCCGGCCCCAACAGGGACACTTCTCCAGGATTTGCTCCTCTCCTCTGGGGACCACAGCCAAACACTCCTGGAATCGATCCCGGATCCTGGGAGTCTGGGGGCCCGGCCAGAGTGCGGGGAGTCGCGGCGTCGTGACTGCGCCCGCCCCGCCGCTCCTGGAGGCGCCCCTGGCGACCGTCGCGAACGCCACACCCTCGGCTCGGCCCTGGCCCCGCCCCCGCCCGGCGCGCGTTCGCGGCCAGGGGAGGCGTGTGCTGCTCCCGCAGCCAGCGAGAGCGAGAGAGGGATGGATGTTGGAGGAGGAATTCGGGCTTAACAAGTGATCGCTGCTGTCTAGGATTTTGCCTCTTTTCGGGGGAACCTTGACTTCCTTTCCCAGGCAATCCCTCTTGCACTGAACTCCAGAGGAACCAGGAGTCTTGGGGTCTTCTCTGGGGCAGCCCCGACCCCCGCCCCCAGGCTCCAGCCGCGAGGACTCTGTGCCCCTCGCCCGGCCAGGCAACAGAACTTGTTCCGTGGATATTTGGAGCCTCCACCTGCCAAACCCGAGTGATTCCTTTTAACACTCCAAGATCGTTCTTCCCCTCCTCCAGCTGTTGCAGCTTGAGGGGGAAAAACAAGCCAGCCGGTGGATTTTCTTTATTTTTATTTTTCGCCCCGCCGGGGAACGGTAAGTATGATACCTTTCAAAAAAATCTTTCCTCCACCCTCTTCATTTGGCTGTTAAGAAACAGTGGACATCTGAGGGATAAATAATATCGGGAATGTGACAGAAGGGCATGAATGGAAGGCGGTTAAAAATAAACCAGGAGGTGGGAGAAGGGAGGTGCGGATGCTGCGCGGCGCTCCGGGGGGCCAACAGTTGTTATTTTCCCAACCCCGGGGATGCGGTGAGTGCGCCCTGGCTAACGTGCTGGAGCGGGAACTGAGGTCTGGAGGCGAGGGCGCGATTAAAGATGTCGTTTCCCAACGAGAGGGGGTTAAGATTTAGCATCGTTTCGCCTCCTCCCAGCCTCACCGGTTCCCTTCCTTTGGGAACAGCTGGTGAACGGGTCTGAATTGCTGCCTCTCCCAATGTTTGGATTCGCGTGCATTTTCCGAGCATTTGAGCAACATACATAGGGGCTGCATAAATGGCGTGCGTTGAAGTGTATATTTCTCACGGTGTTGGCTTTTCTGATTCCCTCTCTCTCTCTCTCTCTCTCTCTCTGTCTCAGTTTCTCTCTCTGTCTCAGTCTCTCAGATAAGGTTCAGGTACCACCCTGACACAGTTGCAGGAATTGGCACTGACAGACGGACAGCCTTGTTGTTGGGGCGGGGGGGGGCGCGGTGAGAGGAGGAGGGGCGGGATGTTTGGCTGTTGTTTGGGGGCGCCGGGATTGGGGAATAGGTAGTCTGCAAAATCCTGTTAGTTTAATGGTGTTAAAGAAGAGACAAATTCCTCTGCAAAGATCTCGCTCATAAAGGCTCCTGGGAATTGACTTGAATAGATTCTCTTAACCAGGAGTACCTTGAGAAAGAAGAGAGATTTTAAAATCAGTCTGGTTTGCTGGAGGAATGATTTTTCTTTTCTCTTCTTTCTCTCCCTCTTTCTTTCTAAATCAGGGATAGTGAATTAACTAGTAGACAATAAAAAGAAAGGCAATTTGCTATTTGTAGGGTGGAGGAGGGAGTTAGATAAACAAAAACTAAAAATCCCAAATAAATAAATAAATGTGAAATTATTTGGTGTAGAGCAGAAAGAGGGCAGTTCTAGATCTCCTGAAGAGATGATGGTGAATTAGAAGACTCTCTAATTCATGACCTTCTGGGAGTCAGCTGGGTGGGAGGGCAGGTGTGTGTAGTACTCAGGTATACAGGAACTTGGGTTACACTGGGGCTTCATTGAAATTATCATTTTTGGGGAGCTGGGGAAGAAACTGAGGAAACTCTCAGGCTATTAGATCTGTGCAAGTCTTGAAAGGATGTTGGCCTGACACTCCACAGTGAATATCACCCCAGGATGGTTTTGTAAGTAGGGATTTGGAGACTCCTTGAGGGTAAACATTTCAGCGTATGAGATGTTAGCAGTCAGGCAAAGGAAGGGAGCTAGCATGTGAGATGCCCTCAGTGGTGTATTTTCTGGGGTTTGTGTCACAATCAAATGCCCTTCTTGCCCTAGGAAATTGAGTATGATTGGGAAGGGGTGTATGATTGGGAAGACTTCTGTTTGCCACTTCCATACTTGTCACTTTATAAAATTCAGTGTGTTTAGGCTGCTAGGCTGACAGGATCAGCAAGAAGCAGCAGGTGGTCAAGAGCTGAATCCTGTTAATGGCTTCAGAAAGCCATTTCTCTTATGCTTTCCAAGTGCTTCCAGTAATAGAAGCTGGTAGATGCCCTGAATTCTGGCTATCATCATTCTCTCCAGTTCTCCGGGTTACTCCCTGCATTCTTGGAAGCCTTATTGAACAGAGTACATGGAAAAATCAAGAGGAGATAGGGGATTTGGATGGGGGCTTTTACAGGACTTGGCTGAGGAGATGAATTACCTGGATCTTGGGAGAACAAACTAAGGAAGAAGAAGGGCCAGGTGACAGAGGGAGCAGATCAGAGCTGCAAGGGACATGAGATTAGGAAGTGGAAGATTGTATATAAAAGTGGGCAAAGAGAGAGAGAAAGAGAGAGGAGGGGGATGTTGGGGATGTGGATTTATTGAAGTGAAGGTGGGGGCATATGATAGGCTAAGAATGAAGCCCACACAAGCTAAAATTTAAAAACTAAGGAGATAGTCCCTTGAGCAGAGTGTAGGAGGAACCACTGAGGTGAACATGGGGCAACCACAAGGAGAGAAGATGGTTATTAGAGATGTGGAAACTGGCATTAGTTCCTAGTCTGCGGGTGGTAGGGAGTGTTCAGGATTCAGGGGGACAGAAAAACAATGGGGACATGCTGCCTAGGGAGTCAGGCAGTGCCAACTTAACATGGGCCATTAATGAGTCTCAGGGTGTCCTGTATGTCCTCACATTCCATCTTCCCTTACTTTAGTGGCCTAAAGACACAAACATTTGGGACTGTGTAGATAGATAATAAAAACATAGGTTACTGTCATGTTATTCATCACTGCCAGTGTTTATTGCCATTCATTAGGTAAAAGGCATTGTGATATCTTATGAACATCCATTATCTCATTTAATCCTTACAAACATGGGCTGGGGGAAGTTGTGTTATTATTTGTACTTTACAGATGAGGTGATTAAAGCTCATTCAACTGGTGCCGTCTGGACAAAAGAATGTGGTTTGGTTTTTGTTTTCCTTTTTTTTTTTTTTTTTTTTCCCTCTTGCCAGGGTTTCGTGCTTTGTTTTTCAGGTTACAGTGTACTGGCTTCTTTTTTTTTTTTTTTTTTTTTCTTCTGACTTGCCCAATCCTGAGTCAAGATAGGGAGGAGTGGAAGGGCACTTAATTCAGAAACATTTTACGAGTGGAAATTTTAAAAACTGCCTTGAGATAGATGAATGATGGAAGCAGTTGTAAAGTCACAGCATTATTTTTGTGGAATGAAGAGAGTGACAGTGAGAATTAAGACCTGGCATTCGTGAAGGGGAAGATAGAAGCAAGAGCCATGTGGGCCATGAGGGGAGAGAGGAAAAATAACTGAGTTGCCATAAAAATAAACTAAGCTGAAATAATAACCAAAGAAGAAGGAAAGAAGGATGTTTAGTGAGTAAGAATAGCCTGCCCCATACTCTTTAAAATGTATGGGTGCTTGGTGTGTTATATGACCTGCTTGAAGAAAAGAGAAGTGTATGTGAAGACAAATGCTCGGTTTGCTCTTTATGATTTGTTTCCTTTTTATTTTTTTTCCTATGCTTGTTTCCAATCCTTTTTCAGGTGAAGTGCTTCTTCTGCATGATTTTGGCTGAAGGATGCTCTGCATTTCCTTGATGTCTATGGAGACTTCAGAGCTGGTTTTGCTTCTGCTGACACCTCATCTAGCACCTTCTCTACCTCCCAGGGTCTTTGCCTCTATCTATGGTGTGGCATTGCACCTGGGTCCAGGAAGCCTTTGATGAACTTAAAAGGAGAGCCTGGAGAATCATCCTGATAGACTTTGAGCAGAAATGGCTGGACATGCTTCAAACCACATCTTAACATGGGTCGAGCCATCTCTAGAAGGCAAGTGCTAACAATAAAGGCTTATTTGCATTTTATTTAAATTTAATGGACTGAGCATTGGCCAATTTCCATGGCAGAAAAATATATTTCATTTTCTAGGCATAACTTCTGACTGTCAGACACTTGCTGCTTTTGAATCTTGCAGAGTCATTACTAAGCACGTCCCAGACACATTTCCAAATTCGAACATCTACCCCCAAAACATAGGTGTCTGAGAGACTCCAGCGTTTTCGGACTTCTTAGGATTGAGAGTGCTAGGCTGTTTATCTCGACCAGCCAAGCTCTGGAGAGCAATGTTGAATCCCTGGGAAGAGAGAGCATGGGGCGTGCTGATTTAAAAACAGAAAATGCAAAGTTGGACTGAAAATATCCTTAGTCTTCCAAGCAATCTGCTTAAGGGTTCCAAACTTACCTTAATTTGGTGAGAAAAGAAGCTGCCCTATTTTTCTTTCTACTTCGTCTACAACTGGAACCAGCCATTTCCGAAAACCACCGCCATGGAGGTTGCAATGGTGAGTGCGGAGAGCTCAGGGTGCAACAGTCACATGCCTTACGGTTATGCTGCCCAGGCCCGGGCCCGGGAGCGGGAGAGGCTTGCTCACTCCAGGGCAGCTGCGGCAGCTGCCGTCGCAGCGGCCACAGCTGCTGTCGAAGGTAGTGGGGGTTCTGGTGGGGGGTCCCACCACCACCACCAGTCACGTGGGGCCTGCACCTCCCATGACCCTCAGAGCAGCCGGGGTAGTCGGAGGAGGAGGCGACAGCGGCCTGAGAAGAAGAAAGCCCACCACCGGCAGAGCAGCTTCCCTCATTGCTCTGACCTGATGCCCAGTGGCTCTGAGGAGAAGATCCTGAGAGAGCTGAGTGAGGAGGAGGAAGATGAGGAGGAGGAGGAGGAGGAGGAAGAGGAGGGAAGGTTTTACTATAGTGAAGATGACCATGGTGATGAATGTTCCTACACGGACCTGCTGCCCCAGGACGAGGGCGGTGGTGGCTACAGTTCAGTCCGCTACAGTGACTGTTGTGAACGTGTGGTGATTAATGTGTCAGGCCTACGCTTTGAGACCCAGATGAAAACTCTGGCCCAGTTTCCAGAGACTTTGTTGGGAGACCCTGAAAAGAGGACTCAGTACTTTGACCCTTTGCGCAATGAATACTTTTTTGACAGGAACCGGCCCAGCTTTGATGCCATCTTATATTATTACCAATCAGGAGGCCGCCTGAAGAGGCCAGTCAACGTCCCCTTTGATATCTTCACTGAGGAGGTGAAGTTCTATCAGCTGGGGGAGGAGGCCCTGTTGAAGTTTCGGGAGGATGAGGGCTTTGTGAGAGAAGAGGAGGACAGGGCCCTCCCTGAGAATGAATTTAAAAAGCAGATTTGGCTCCTCTTCGAATATCCAGAGAGCTCCAGTCCCGCCAGGGGCATAGCCATTGTGTCCGTCCTTGTCATCTTTTGCCTGGAAACCTTGCCTGAGTTTAGGGACGACAGGGATCTCGTCATGGCACTGAGTGCTGGTGGGCATGGTGGGTTGTTGAATGACACCTCAGCACCCCACCTGGAGAACTCAGGGCACACGATATTCAATGACCCCTTCTTCATCGTGGAGACGGTCTGTATCGTGTGGTTTTCCTTTGAGTTTGTGGTTCGCTGCTTTGCTTGTCCCAGCCAAGCACTCTTCTTCAAAAACATCATGAACATCATTGACATTGTCTCCATTTTGCCTTACTTCATCACACTGGGCACTGACCTGGCCCAGCAACAGGGGGGTGGCAATGGTCAGCAGCAGCAGGCCATGTCCTTTGCCATCCTCAGAATCATTCGTCTGGTCCGAGTATTCCGGATCTTCAAACTCTCCAGGCACTCCAAAGGCCTGCAGATCCTGGGCCACACCCTCAGAGCCAGCATGCGGGAACTGGGCCTTCTGATCTTCTTCCTCTTCATTGGGGTCATCCTCTTTTCCAGTGCTGTGTATTTTGCAGAGGCGGATGAACCTACTACCCATTTCCAAAGCATCCCAGATGCATTTTGGTGGGCTGTGGTGACCATGACAACTGTGGGCTATGGGGACATGAAGCCCATCACCGTGGGGGGCAAGATTGTGGGGTCCCTGTGTGCCATTGCGGGTGTCTTAACCATTGCTTTGCCAGTGCCAGTGATTGTCTCTAACTTTAACTATTTCTACCACAGAGAGACTGAAAATGAGGAACAGACACAGCTGACGCAGAATGCAGTCAGTTGCCCATACCTCCCCTCTAATTTGCTCAAGAAATTTCGGAGCTCTACTTCTTCTTCCCTGGGGGACAAGTCAGAGTATCTAGAGATGGAAGAAGGAGTTAAGGAATCTCTGTGTGCAAAGGAGGAGAAGTGTCAGGGAAAGGGGGATGACAGTGAGACAGATAAAAACAACTGTTCTAATGCAAAGGCTGTGGAGACTGATGTGTGAATTGCTTTCTCCACCTGCCACTGCCCCCCCCCAGCATCTCCAAATATATTTATGCATAGAGAGTGCAGTTATGAAAATGAAATATGCAAATGATCCAATGCATACAGTAGTACACCATTTAATGGTTATACATGGCATAATTGTACCTAAACTTGTATTACATATCAAATAAATGGTATATCCTGGAGAAGAGGGAGGCTTAAATAGGAGCAAATCTATCTTTATATTTTTATTAGAATGCAAGAGTTTTGCACATTAACTAGAAAAGATGTTAGAAAAGATGGAGAGAGAGAGAGTGTGTGTGTGAGTGTGTGTGTGTGTGTGAAGTAAATTGTCAATGTTAGTAATTGTGCAGTGATGGGAAAAGTTGGCATTTTGAAGTATTTACTATGTAAGAACTAATGAATTTGAACAGTCATTTATCAGTGCTTTAATAGCATCTCATATGTCTTTGGATTCTGTAGTTGTTTTTTAAAAATTGTAAGAATTGCTGTGTAGAGAAAAAAGAAAGTAAATTATTTAATAGAATATAGGTCACAATTTTATCTTGGATTTAATTAAAGTTTATTTTTAACTGGAAATTAACTTTTAAAAAGGCTGCAAGGGCCTTTAGAAATTGATTATATTTTGTTATTAATTTTGGGAAGATTTGACAGCAAATGTCTAACATTATAGAATAAATGACATTGGAGAATATGTAACAAGTTTTGTTTGCAGGTAACAGGACTGGAATTTTTTTTTTTTTCTTTGCACTACTTTATATGCTGGAGATTGAGAGAGACTTCATACTGTGAATGTTTACTAATGTAACAGTTCAATGACAATCATTGGAAGAGTGATTTCTTTAGTCTTATTTTATTGTTTTCATTGTGTGAGACTAATGACCATGCAGATAACATCACATGATTCTCTCCTCTTTTAAAATCTAAATAACTGATCTACAAAGGAACCATGAAGTAAAATTTAGCAACTGAATCTTTTGAAATTGGTCTGTTACAATGATATGTGAAATCATATATTTTATATATTCTTCTGCCTTTTAACTCCAGAATAATTTAACCAAAGTTAATGCATGCACTGAAAGAATTCTTGAAGAAATAAGATGCCTAGCAGGTACAGTGATTATGGCCTAAAATTTTTCTATTAAATGTGCAATATAAATGCTAGATTTATTAAGTTTATTTTTTTGTGCAGTTATGTAAGAACAGAATTTGAGGATTAACCTCAGATTTTAACATTCTATTTACTAAAATGAATATAAGGAAGAATTGTGTCAAACATTTGGTTTCCACATCACCATCATTATCATCTTTATTAAAGGAAATTATGACACATATAACTGCATTTAACTCACCACAAAGTGTTCTAGAATGTGATATAGCAACTAGCGATCAGACTTGCACTATTAAATCATGATGAGGTATAGTTTAGAAAACTCGGAATGCATACGAGGCCTTATTCCACAATGTTTCTTTAAGTTTTAATCTTTATAAAATGGTTGTCTTGAGTTCTGGGCAGGGGACAAAACAAACAACACTGCATACACTTTTTCGGCACCTAGTAAACTCTGGTAACTGTGATCTAAAAACAAGCAAACAAACAAAATGACCTAGAATAGCCTTTCTCAAGCTTTCTAAAATCCAGGCCATCATTTCATAATTACATAAATCCTACCTCTCTTTTAACGGTATTTGAAATTCAAAGTAAATTCAACATTAGGGTTAAAAGTAAAGCTGCACCCCCTCTCCACCCTTTCCCCGTCGTTTGTAGAGAAACTCTTTTCTAGAAACCTTTTAGATAATGAAAAAGCAAGCAGGACCTTTGATTGAATGTGAAGACCAAAGATCAATAGAAGACAATAGAGAATGGTAAAACAAGAAAATGCCATCTTAACAATAAGACTTCAAAGATAACATTTTAATACATTTTAGATTTGGGGCAAAAAATGTAATAAGCGTTAGGCTGGGGGTAAGCCTATTTGGACTGGTTATAATTCATTTGAAAAAGTCACTTAACATCTCTGGACCAAAAGTTCATGAATGGTAAAAAAGAGGGCAAATGAAGCATGTTACATGACAGAGTTAAGCAAAACAAATGAGGACATACAAAAACTCTGAAATGTTGAGTTCTGTACAAATGCCTGATCCTATGTCTAAATTGTTTAATCTTCCTCTGGGAGAAAAAGGGATTTAGAACCCACAAGCATATGTCTACTTTATTAGGATATTGTAAAAATTATGGGCAATTGCTTAAACTTTGGAGTCCTTACAAGAAGTAGATATGCAGACACAAGATAGTCTATTGCTGATAGATTCAGGCATGTCATAGTATAGAAAGTTGACTCTGTGAACAGACCATGTGTCTTACAATATAGCCAACTAGGTCAGATTATATCTTAAAATAATTTAAGGGCTGTCTAGTAGAACGGATATTTATTGAACTTTCTATAATAGCAATGACAATGATTTGGCTACGTTTGGAAGGGAAATGTACTGTATTTCGTTGTTTCTATAATATCTCCTCTTTGAATCTAAAAGTTATATTAAATTTGAGTGACAAAACACATTATATTGATAATTCTGAGAATCCAGGAAATGTAGTCATTTGGTGATTACCTTTATTTCACATGGCTTTTTTTTTTTTTTAGGGTGAGAAGTTCAAGAAGTGGTAGTCATGAGCTTTCAAACCAAATATTATTAGGTTACCATACTAAACTCATGTTTTCTTTCTCCTGGCAAGATGCATTTATTTTAGAGTATCTGGATATTGATCCCACACTGAGAAGGAAACTTTTCAACTCTCAAGACTTACATGGGGGTATTTCTGTATGGAACGCTTCTCTTACAAGAGAATTCATGAAATGAGGACATCCAGTACAGCTGTGAATTCATAATATTTTTCTGAGTTGAAACTAGTCAAAGTACTTTAGAACCATTTGTAAAAATTTATACTGACAAATATGCTTTCTGGACCTATTTGTAACTAATTTAGGTAACTGTATCTTAGACGCCACTATACACATTTGGTTTTAAAATAAAGAGGAACTGACCTTCTTTAGAAATCCAATTCTTGGGATCTGGGATCCTTTTATTGCTTTTCAGATGATAATAGATGTTACCAAAAGCACACTATTTAAGGGTCATCCTAATCAGAATCTTTTCAAGGGTGGTTGCATTGTTCTGTCTTGCAAATGCTTGCAGAGGAAACAGTTATGCACAACAGTTAGGGGGAAGAAAGGAGGAATAAATAGTACTTTTGATTTCTGTGAAAGGGAGCCAGTGGGTGCTAGAGGAATGACAGCTGGTCTAGGGAGTCAAGAGAGCTGGCTTGTTAATCGTGGGCAAATCGTTTCATCTCCTTGATCCTCAGGACTTTCTCTCTCTCATTCTCTCTCTCTCTCTCTCTCTCTCTCTCTCTCTCTGTGTGTGTGTGTGTGTGTGTGTGTGTGTGTGTGTGTGTGTCTGTGTCTAAAACTGGGCTATTGAGCTACATTATTACTTCGTTCCTTTTAGTACCACAGTTCTACTGTGGAGTAAAGGAAACGTCAGACTAGCTTGATATTTCCTAAGCACTATTAAAGTCGTATCAGCTTTGATTTTTTCGTAAGGAATACGGGCAAAAATAAATAAATAAAAATAAAAATCTCACTGTTAGGTTAACCACAGAACAGGTGTTTGAGTTTTTTAGAATGTAGACTAAGCTGAATGAATAGGATGTATTTTGAAATGGTTATCCTAACAACTTCTAAAGGGAAGGGATTCATTTAATGAAAAACAACTCTTCAGTCCTCAGTTGAATACATACAGTGAAAATTGGTGAGTAAACATTTTGATGTCTTGCTTTGTTATCGTATGGTCTTGTCAGTAAACAGTATTTTGACCTGTGCTGGGGAACTCATTTTATGCTTAGACACTTGTAGTGTTTCACAAGTACTACTACATGCTTTGTCAAGTTTGTTTTAAACAGGATCACCGAAGCTTTCTGAATTTTTTTCATTAAGCATGTGGTGAAACAGAACCCAATATATGAATAAGAAAAATATGTAAAGAAAATACTATGAACTAAGATACATATTTTCCCATCAAAAAAAAAGTCATCATTAACCAATGGCAAATTATTTTTAATAACACTGTAATCACAAACAGCAGCCCCCTACCTCCCAACAAAGAAACAGTGTTCTTTGTTGCTGTTAATTTTCAGTGTTTGGATGAGCCTTTAGTACTAACATTACAACTATGTTAGGGAAAGTGAGAAATATACCTAGATTCAGTTCACATTTTTTAAAATGAACCTGTGGTGATGTGCTCATGCGCAGGAAACAGAGTGTAATGTCCCTCTTTCTGTGTATGTATTTATTTTTATTGATACAGTTTAAAATGATTACAGGGTGTCATTCAGTGACAAAAGGGCCTGTTCCAGGAAAACTCCTTGATCCAAAAGTCATTCTGAATTCTTCAAGGGACATTTGATGTGGACAAAGGTACCTTCTGGTTTTCCTTCCTGTAAAGAAACTTGACTCTAGGCACAGTATCTTCCAGACCAATGTAGCCACTGCAGGTTAGAAGACAGTTCTACTTTTTAGTATGAAAATCAGTATTCCTATTTGAGAAGAAGATTGTTGGAGTGATTGTGTTTGATATTGAAGGAAGCAGGGCTATTTTTTTTTTGTAATAAATGGGAATATGTACTTCTGAAAAGTAAATTAAGATTAGGACTGTGATATGAGTTTTATTTCTGGCTTGGTTTTGTTTCCATAGCAGTCCCAATTTCTCATAGTATCTTCTTCATGAAAGTATGCTAATACACATCAGACCATATGGCCCCATTTGAGGTTTAGAAAATATGGTCACCTTATTTATGGATAAATAAATTAATCCCAGGGCATAAGTTGGTTGCTTAAAAACATGGCACATATTTAATGAGCAGCAGCTCTGAGTGAGATGCAAACATCCCCCTTTCAGGCCTGTGGGACAGGAAGAGATGTATAAGGCAAATAATGTGCTCAACATAAAGTCTTGCTGTCGCCTTGAAAAGCGTATTCCCAGATTCACTGGAGGTAGTGTAGCTGACTTAAGGTTCAGCTTTTGGTTCATTTGTTGTCATTGGTGTCTTGGAAGGAAGCTTTGCATCCAGGTGCCAGGAGCTAAAATGATGTTGGTAGTTGATACACAAATAGTCCATTCTTGCTTCCTACCTGCAAACAGTCTGTTTTGTGGGTTATCCGTAGTTGGTTTTTCACCTGAGGCTGGCTTTACTCAGGCTCAGAAGCCTATTGTCTTCTGTTAAATAGCAAGTCCAGGAAAGGTAAAATTATAAAAAGATAAGACAATCCAGTACAAAGAAACAGCAAAATTGCTAGAACTAGAAAGCCAAACAAAACCTAAGTGGGAAGCCAAATCTGTTGTTCAAACTGTTACATAAGCTAGAATTAATTATGCAGGATTTAGGTGTAAATTGGTCCTGCCTCATCACTATAGCAGAGATAACCAAGAGATGGCTGTTGTGATGGAGGACATAAAGCAGAAATAACTTGCCCCATGAATATATAGGTTAACATTTTCTGTGAAAATTATAGAAGTGCTAACTCATCTTAGCAGTGGTTTTAATAGTAACTATTAGAAATGACTAATAAATATGGAAGATATGCTGGTTTCGTTTCACAGTAATTAGCACTATGTGGGAATGTACTTAGATTGTTTCCCACGATTCTGTAGACCAACGGCTATTTCAAAGTCAAAGAGCATGAAGGCATTTTTATCCATAGCTACTTAAGCTACTGGCTGTTGAAGGGCCAGTTACCACTTAAATCAGTCAAAGCAGTTAAATACATAGTCTCTGTGGATATCAACAAAAGCTGTGCCAGGGCTAAGTCTAAGAATTATATTTGTTTTAAAATAATTATATGTGAATATGTAATATATCCATATGTTCCCATATATTATGTATTTTATTTTCTGCCTTTATTCTGGCAACAAACATTAGCAAAATAAATGATCTGAAGTATTGAAAGAGACTTCTTGAAGTGAAGTAAAAGTGTATAATTCCCACTAGTAGTCAAATGTATGTGTTTGGAAAAATGGTGACGCTGGTGGACTAAAAAAAACCTTTCTTTACACATTAGGTTGGATTTTTGTGCCCTATAACCACAATGGTACTAGTCCTCAGCTCTGAGACTTGCATAAGGGCATATGGAGTTTCATTCCCAGAAGGAAGGGTTAATTTTTATGCTGTATGGAACATTGAACATTGTTGATTTTGATTTTTTAATGCACTTATTTTCATTATATAAATGATGCATATAGCATGGAAACTAGACTATATGACCTGTAAACCTATGTGCCTATGTGCTCTCTAGAAATAGAATTACCAGAAGCCATTATCTTTCTGTATTTTTTGTTGTAGCATTTGTTTGATGTGAATTGCCTAATTCTCTCAGGTTCAATTACAGCATTAAAAGTTTCAGGTTATTGTTGTTTTTGGAAATATTCCATACCTTTCTTAGGCTCTGAGGGCACACAAACAACCATTCAGTAGTTGGAAAATACCATATCTCTCGGAGATCAAGGCGATATTACCTGAACTCTCTCCACGATAGCAGCCACATTAGTTAACATGGAGGATGTGTGTTTTTCTATTTATAAACTTAATACACTTGTACCTGAATAGAATGATGATTTCCCTGAAGAACAGTAATGGTGTTGATAGCACCTGAGTGCACCTTTTTTCCTTCTGTCAATTGGTAGGGATCATGATCCAAATGAGGCTTTCATTTGCTCTCAGTCAGAGTAGGAAATAATTAATGAAGCTCCCACTGGACTGAAATCTATCAAGAGGTGATGGAATCTCTAGGGAATGCATTAGGATTTTTATTTATTTACTTGTCATTCCTAGTTGGTGTCATTTTTGCATGATTATTGGGGAAAGATATTAATTTTATGATGATTTACCTAATATTAAAATGACTTGATAAAAAGCAATTAGAAATTATAAGCATTGCAGTGTCTTATTAGCTTCAGGAATGTCTCCAGTTAAATATTTTAAGAAATTAATATGAGATTTGGAGATTGCAATACTTATTTGGAGAGAAATATATCCAAAGACTAATGATTTAGTTGTTCAAATTTCTTGAGAAATCTGAGTTTTATAAGCTTTGCACGAGATATTCAAAAAGTCTCTCAACTTTCAAATATTTTGCTGTAACTCTGTCAGATTTCAGAAAGAAATGCAAGAATTCCTCTTAAGAGGAAAATGGTACCTTTTTTTCTTCCTTGTGTGTTTATGTCTTTTTCACATTCATGATTAAATCGGTGGATTTTATATAATCGTCTTCTAGCAAATTGAGTGAAAGTCTTGGCTACAAATTGATTAGAGGATGACAAGATTGTCTGATGGTCTTTCTTAGCAACATTTGCTGTTGATCAGTTTAGAAGCTGATTTCAGTATATGTAAATTACAACACAAGGAAATGGCTATGTACTGTATTAGAATCTAAATGACAAAGCAAAAATATTAGGAACAGGATTTCCTTTTGGGTTCCTAGAAGTGTTCTTAGTGCTTTTGAACCATGTCCTCCAGATGTGATGTAGCCAATGAGAATTTAGCAAACTCATTTTTTTCCCTAGAGTAGCAACAAGATATAAGCAGGATCAGTGCCAACTGGGAGATAGGGACAGGAGCAGGGGGATGGGCAAGGGACAAGGAGTATATGCCTAAATGGAGTCACTAATATGATGGTGAAAATAGTTAGGTCAGTCTAGAAACTGCCTCATTTTGTCATGCTATTAATTTTTATTAACACAGAGAATCCAGGAAAGTGAATTGATCTCTAAGAGTAGGCATGTATGTGTGCATGACCAAATATTCCCTTTGCTCTTTGTCTTTGAGGACACTTACATACAAAACCATAAAACTATTGCTGGAAATTAAAACTATATGTCTTATTAAGAATAAAATTCACCTTTCCCTTCAGAGTAAGGGACTTACGTCTTTAGGAGATTACCACTTGGACATTTATGTTTCAAAGGGAGAGAATCTCCCCCTTATTCTAATGTAGAATGTCAGCCTGGCAATGCATTCAAGCTAAGACATAAGTAAGCAACCAGTAGAAGCCCTGGGAATGAATGTCACTAACACAGAGCTGAATAATGTGTTTATGTTGGTTATTGCTGGTGTGCAATTCTTAGAGGAATGGAGAAATCATAAAATTTGTGCAACCTAATTAGAACTCTGCCATCATATGCTCCTTGCTGATTTAGCTGCTGCTGCTGCTGCTGCTTCTCCTCCACACAGAAAAGAGGTGTCATTTCACTACTAGAAGCTACATACTTCACAGGTTTCAAGGCAGTGTGAGAAACAGTGGAGAAAGAAAGGGTTAGATTAGATAGATAAGGATGAAGCAACATACAGTATTTTAAGGTGTGAATCATCCTGTGACACCAGACTATTTTTACTCACTCAAGGGACTAAGCAGAATCTTTGGATGGGAGAAGCTCTGTTCAGGAATTACCATTTCCTTTTTGTATGTCTATAGTATCACTATTAGAGATCAGTCTAGTCTAGCAAGGGGATAAATTCTTCCGTCATTGCTAAAACAAGCTGAAAATTACATGCTGGAAATGTTTTCTTCCCTCATTTCAGTTAAGAAAAATTTGTAGTTGTTTTATAAGCTTTGCAAGAGAGATTCAGAAAGTCTCTCAACTTTCAAAGATTTTGCTGCAACCCTGTCAGATTTCAGAAAGAAATTCAAGGTAGGAGAGCCTAATAGAACTTCAGATCAAATATAAACTTGTTCAAAGCAAAGTATCCAGGGACCTCCTTCTAATCTCTTCTCCCATGCCAGGTTAGCTTTTTTTGTTTGGTTGGTGTGGCTTTTCCACTTTCCCTCCAGCCCATCTCATCCCATTCACCTTTGTGCCAACAAAAGCCCAGATCAGCAAGGCTTTTGCAGTCCCTGTTTGCAGATTTCTCAGGGAGAGCTTTTTATGTGTGATTCAGGTAGACGTCTTCCCATTTTGTAAATCAGGTCATGCCAGTGCCTATCCAGAAAGCTGCTACAACCACCTGCAATGTGGGTCTGTTGTGTTCTGTTGTTATGTTAGCTATTTTCTGCCTATTACTGAACAGCTGGGATTTTAGAAACAGCTGGATGATTAGTTGTTTTTCCCATTTTTCACCCAGATGCTTTATTACTGTGTAGAAACAACCCCAGTGTGGAACAACCTGGGAGTATACAGCTCTGATGCAACTGTCGTTATTAGGAATTGAATCAAGAAAATTACGGGCAAACAGTTTTGACTATTGCCTGCTTTACAAACATGTTTGATACAGAATTCTCTTTTCTATTTCTAGGCAGAATGGTTTGATTTAGCAACTTTAAATGCCTCTCCCATTGTTCCTTAGGCTATCAAAGCTATGCTTTGGCTGTTACATTTATTTGCTTAAAGGGAAATGTCTGCACGCAATGAGGCATCACCTGAGTCTTCCATTCACTGCTGGCAAGAGGAGCTGATAGAGGCAGGCAAGCGATAGTCCTCTCACTCGCCACAGTCTATTTTTAGGTTGGTTCCTTTGTGGCTGACTTCAGTCCTGACGGGATGAATTGACATTCAAAGACAATGAAATATTTTATTATGGTGATTTGCGGATTTATCAAACTGGATATTGTGAAAGTGACAAATTTAATTCAGGTGCTGTTAGTTGGTTCCTTACCCAGGGCTAAAATTAGAATAAAAAGGATGCGTAGACGTCTTTTCCTTTTCTAATTATTCTTTCAACAGATGTTTGTTAAGCTTATGCTAGGTGGCTGGGCTGTATAATGTACCCAATCTCTAGATGTGCTAAAATTTCAGAGAATCACAGTTTATGTAAGGATATTTTTTGAGATATATATTCATTTTTTCTAAATAGCAGGATTCTTGTTTATTATGATGATTATTTTGCCCTTTTAGAATCTATATGTATGGCTAGGTCTAGTTTCTTTTTGGGGAGTGAATTGCCAGGCATCATGCTTTAATAATACTTCCTTTTTATAAGTTCTGTCTTGTTTGTGTTATATGTTTTGTTTTCCATAATAGCTTCTGTATGAACTGCAGAGTAAATGGGCCTAAATCCAACTTGCCAATTTTTTTATGATTCTTGCATAAGCAAGAACAATACTCAGTGTTTTCAAATAGCAGAGATGATTATATGAACCGTATTTACTCCTTTTAATTCATAGAATGTATTTCTTCCATACAATAACATATGATTAAACTATAACTCAAAGAAAGAAGCAGATTTAACTGAAATATTAAATATTTGGAAAGCAATAAACAATCTTTTTTTAATTTCAAAGTAATTTTCTATGACCGTGGTTTTTCTTTGCACACGAAAACTTTTTTTTTTTTTTTTAAATAACCATCTGTATCTTTCTATTTAGGAAAGATATGAGTGCCATTGATGGTTCATTTACAGATTCTGGCTTGAATAAAAACCTGAGTTTATTTCTTGGATGCATGTGGAAAGGGTTGTTCTTTTTGTTGATATTCCTACTACCTAGGCAAACCAAATGGAATTGCATTAATTACATGGCTAAGTCAGGAGAGTTGAGACCAACTTCAGGGATTTTTTATGAGGTGCCTTCCATCTGCATTGATTGATTTCAAGAGATGTTTGCTCAGGTTTCTGTTTGCTTTCAAGATAATGTCTGATACATTAAGTTAAAGTTAAGGCCTTACTATTTGAAATGCAGCTGTAATAACATTTTTAGCTCTCTCCAACTAACTTTAATTTTTTAAGAACTTGAACTTCTATAAAATGTATTTTAAAACTACCTTGTTTGTTTTCTGAGTGTTTTAGGACTTATATTAGAGTCCCTGGCTTTTAGTCTTCATTCAGGCCAAACAACCATTATCTTTAATTGAAGCTGCTTCTACTGGAAGCCAAAACAATTGGTGGAGTCACTGAAGAAAAGAAAAAAAAAAAAATGCCAAGATGATTGTCTGGCATTGTGAAGCCATTAATTCAATTCTGCTTCATGAAAGCCATTAGAAGCAAACATATCCTGGATTATCTTTAAATTTAGGCATTTTTCAATTGCTATCCTGTCAAGGAAATACCTTTAATTGTAAAACCATTATTTTGTGGAATATATATAGTTTTTACCTTGGCAAACTGCAGCTATTTCTTGTGCTTTGGAAATACGACATTCTGTATATTAAAAATTCAAATGAAACCATGATTTTTCTATCTTAAAATGAAGGCATTTTTTTCCACAATTTTTCACGAAATGTATTTGCAAACCTGAAAATATATATTAGTCTGAATAGTTGACACACAGGTAATATTTGAAGATTTTTAGACAAATAACCGAGTTGCTTATTATTACTGCATGAAGAAGGAAATTGACTTACAAGCTTTTTACACACTGGAAAGTGAAAATGGAAGGCCATATATTAACATTTTCAGATCGAGACCAAAGGCCATATATTTCTTTACATTTTCTGAAAGAGACCAAAGGCCATATATTCATTTACATTTTCTAATAGATACCAAAATGTTCTGTGTGATTCATTCAGAAGTTCTTTAGTGGAAGTCAAATGCGTTTGAAATATGTCAGTCAAAGGGTACAAAGGCTTATATAGGGGGAATGAGTTTGACTTTTTTTGAGATTATTTGCACAGCATGGTGAATATAGCTAATATTTCAGTACTGTACATTTCAGTAACGTTAAGAGAACAAATTTCAAATGTTCTTATCACAAAAATGCTAAATATTTTAGGTAGTGAACAGGTTAATTAACTTGATTTAATCATTGTACATTGTATTCAAAAATCCTAATACTACTTTGTATTCCATAAAGATATAGAACTATAATTTGTGAATATATAATAAAAAATTATAACTTTCTAAGCCTAACTAGAAATGTAATTTAGAAATGTGATGTTACATTGTGCAGATTACATTGCTGATATTTAAAATACATTTATATTATGTAATATTACCCTATTAAAGACCTGTTTTTTTTTTTTTTTTTTCATACTAAATAGCCTAACAGGCTATGTGTGAATGTTGTCAAAATAATTTGACAGTTTGAAAGTCTGTATCCCCAGATGCTAGATGATCAGTTATGTTTTCAGAAGAAAATGCCTTTTTATGTACCTATTTGAATAATAAAAGTTAATTATCTTTAACCTTGATTTTAGATCTTAATCTTATAATTTGGCTTTAGGTTTTTCTTTTTCTGCAGTCAAATAACTGGTTTTCATGATACTAAATAATTATTAATTACTTCTATTAGAAGTACTAAAATTTACATTAAAAATAGGAGAAATTAATAATTTTTACAGATTGACCCCTGAGATATTAACACATAAGACAGAATTCCTCTTTTTACTGGCTATTTAAAGCAATTTCTCGGTAATCATTTTTTTTTTTTTTTTTTTTTTTAATTTCCCACACATTATTTCACTCTTTATTACAGCCTGGTCATACTATTTATCAAACCCTGACTGTTTGCTGTGGAGAAGTAAACCTGTTGCTTTTCATAGAATAGTATTAAAAGCATTTTATAGTAAAACTTTTACCAGAAAGAAGGTTCCATGGCAAGTATTCAAGGACAGTATTAGAGACAACTCCAAGGTATTTAATGGAAAGTATAGACACCTTAAGTGATTTAATTTCATTTTAAAAAGTCTAGGTTCTTAGCAAGTTGAATGATGCCATAGCTCCAATCTTTTAAATCACGCTAGTTGCTGGCTGTTAATTAGTAGTATATGGTCAAATAAAAAATTGGGGATGAAGTATATTAATATAGAGGGTTTGCTGTGAAATAAAAATATTTTTATTTTAAGTTTTGCTATTCATCCAAGCAAGTCCTAATGCTAGGTAATTCTTGCTTTTCTAACTAACAGATAACAAGCGCAAAAAGTTCAAAGCTGGATTAATCATTAATAAGTAAAATTTGCCTTTTCTGTGTTTGTGCTAGAGGTTCTATCACAAACCTAATATTATTTTTATCATTAGCCTGCTAATATCAGCACATTTTAATAATTTGTTAATTTTCAGTATGCCTAGGCAGTAAATGCAGCTAGCTAAGAGTTAGCTGGCGGGCACACATGGTCATAGAAGTTTCCCACCATCCATCACTACTAGTATCATGAACATAATTGGGCTTAAAGGGTTTGTCATATTTCTGTTATTTCTCAGATTCTCAGAGAAGAAAGGTTTATAAAAATTTATTTATTTTTCCTGTTCTGTTGTTGAAATGGAGATCATGTAGCAATGGAGTGTTTGGAAGAAGCAGTTGTCAGTTTCTGTAGTCTTGGCCATGTATGTTGTTTGTACAATTCAAGACATTTATTCTTTGCTGGATAAAGTGCTTAATGAATGCTTCTTATCTCTGTGAAGTGTTTTAAAAGAGACTTATAATCTCAGTTTCTACAACAAATGAGTAAACAAAGAAATTAGAACATTTTAACTAGCTAAATGAGAAAGTTAAGTTATAAATAATGCTTCTATTTTTGAAGCCTCATCAGTTGTGTTTGTGCCTGATTTTTGTGCACTGGCACAGCAGTTGTCGTAGTTAAATGTTGAAATGCATTTGTATTGGTTAGAATTCAGCTGATGCTATGGAGCCCACCAAGTGTCAATTTGGGCTATGTTCAGCTGGGTGGTTCTTCTGATATAACCAGAGTTCCTGCATATAGCCACAGTCAGATGGGAGGTCTACCCCTGGCTGATTCTTCCCAAGATGGGCTCAAACACATGCCTGGAAATTGATGAAGTGACCAAACCATGTTATCTCCAGCATCCAACAGGATAGCTTGGGCTGCTTCACAAGGCAGCTGGCTTCCAAAGGCAGCAAGAGAAGGTAAACACGATGCAAGCACTTTTCAAGCCCCTGTGTACATCCTGTTTGTTAATGTTCCATTAGCCAAACAAGTTACACTGCCAAGTCCAGATTCATGCAGTGAAGAACTAGATTTCATTTTCTGATGAGAAAAGCTGTGAAACATTTGTGGCCATTTTTCTTCAGCTTACAACAACTTGTGACCATATTTCTTCTCATGAAGAATCTAACCCAGAACAAATATTTTATTTTATTTTTTTAATTGCATTTTAGGTTTTGGGGTACATGTGAAGAACATGCAAGATTGTTGCATAGGTACACACATGGCAGTGTGATTTGCTGCCTTCCTCCCCATCACCTGTATCTGGCATTTCTCCCCATGCTATCTCTCCCCAACTCCCCACCCCCCACTGTCCCTCCCCTATTTCCCCCCAACAGACCCCAGTGTGTAGTGCTCCCCTCCCTGTGTCCATATGTTCTCATTCTTCAACACCCACCTATGAGTGAGAACATGTGGTGTTTGATTTTCTGCCCTTGTGTCAGTTTGCTGAGAATGATGGTTTCCCGGTTCATTCATGTCCCTACAAAGGACACAAACTCATCGTTTTTGATGGATGCATAATATTCCATGATGTATATGGGCCACATTTTCCCTGTCCAGTCTATCATCGATGGATATTTGGGTTGGTTCCAGCTCTTTGCTGTTGTAAACTGTGCTGCAATGAACATTCGTGTGCATGTGTCCTTATAGTAGAATGATTTGTAATCCTTTGGATATATACCCAGTAATGGGATTGCTGGGTCAAATGGATTTCTATTTTTAGGTCCTTGAGGAATTGCCACACTGTCTTCCACAATGGTTGAACTAATTTACACTCCCACCAACAGTGTAAAAGTGTTCCTATTTCTCCACAACCTCTCCAGCATCTGTGGTCTCCAGATTTTTTAATGATCGCCATTCTAACTGGCGTGAGATGGTATTTCAGTGTAGTTTTGATTTGCATTTCTCTAATGACCAGTGATGATGAGCATTTTTTCACATGTTTGTTGGCCTCATGTGTATCTTCTTTTGTAAAGTGTCTTTTCATATCCTTTGCCCAATTTTGAATGGGCTTGTTTGTGTTTTTCTTGTAAATCTGTTTTAGTTCTTTGTAAATTCTGGATATCAGCCCTTTGTCAGATGGGTAAACTGCAAAAATTTTTTCCCATTCTGTTGGTTGCCAATTTACTCTAATGACTGTTTCTTTTGTCTTGCAGAAGCTGAGGAGTTTGATTAGGTCCCATTTGTCTATTTTGGCTTTTGTTGCCAATGCTTTTGGTGTTTTGGTCATGAAGTCCTTGCCTACGCCTATGTCCTGAATGGTTTTGCCTAGATTTTCTTCTAGGGTTTTTATGGTGTTAGGTCTTATGTTTAAGTCTTTAATCCACCTGGAGTTAATTTTAGTGTAAGGTGTCAGGAAGGGGTCCAGTTTCTGCTTTGTGCACATGGCTAGCCAGCTTTCCCAACACCATTTATTAAACTGGGAATCATGGGGAAAGTATACATGGGAAGAAAATTAAATATTTAGTTTAGCCTGCTTTTCAGATTTTCTTCTCCTCTGATAAATTTTGGGACATTTATAGGCTCTAGATTATATGTGTTTGTGAAGGTATTCTTTCATAAAATATATTTTAAAATTATTTCTCTCCATTGGGTTTTTCTTTTTCAATTTCTTTCCTTCCTGGACAAATGATAAGTTTAAGAGATAGAGGATTCACTGTTTCTTTTGGTGTTCTTTCCTAGTCTGGGGCCTCACATTAGTGTCATTGGCTAAACTATATGCTCCACTGGCTAGACGTAAAGGAGAATTATACATTAAGCATGATTCTCTCATTTTGTTATATTTGTTTGTGATTCTTTGTACTTTTGAGTAGTTGTTTAAGATAATTATTTGAAAAATATAAATCTTTGCATTAATACATCTCTACTACCTCTTTGGGCCTTGAATTTTGAGTCAATAACATTGCTTTCTCTGGTGAATTTAAAGTTTCTTTGCATCAAATTTTATTAGGAAGTGTATATCCAACTTGGGATATGTGTGGAGCACAGGAATTTCATCAACCAGCAGACTGGTTCTAGTGTGCTATCTATGAAACAGCTAATAATGCTATATCACACCCTATAAGCCATTTGACATCCATTAACTGCAGCATCAATCTTATAACAAATTTTCCAGTGATTCCAGAGCTTTCATAGTGGCTGATTGCTGACATCCATTGTACTTTGTAATTCTCTTGCCTTGTTCATTATAGATGTGTTGTACTTATAGGACAAAAAGGCTGGTATTTTTTCCAATGTACCTGTGAGGAAATGACTTGAGAATTACTATGTTCTTTCTCTTCCCCATGGTATAAACTAATTTTTCCAAATGCATTTGACAGTATTATATATTAGCAACTTATTTAAGTAATTTTTTAGGAGCTCTGGAAAATAACCGGTGGAGCAGAAAGATCCATTTGTTTTGAAAACTTATTACCCATAGTCACATAATAATAGTCGCTTAGTTATCTCCTTTGCTGTGGTTGTATAAACACATACGTGATGGTATCTTGTTCCCTATGGTTCAAAAGTCTAAATTCGTTATTCCCATTCATAAAAGTTTTCACATGTTGCTTTTGCTATGTTTAAATTTCATACATGAAAATTGCCTATTTATTTCCAAGTAGCTATTAGGTGGCAAAGTCAGCGCATTGGGTAGTGTCAGGTTTATTTAATAACCAAAGGCAATCCTTTCCTGTGTGTACTTTCACCAGTTAAATTTCTCACAGAGCCACCTCTCTGTACATACAATGTAGCAGAATTCTCTTAGCGTTCTCTGGATGTATATACAGTTTGAATAATAGAATAAGTATGTTTTCTAAATACTTGTTTACTAGGTAATACACATACTCATTGCTGGGAATGAGTGGCTTCATTTAATTTTCCCTTTTCAGGGATTCCTAGGGGAAGGTAACGAAAAGTGTAAGTTTTTATTTAATGAGAGAAGAAAATAGTAGTCAAAAGTTACTTCATAAATTTTTCTTCTTTTTTTTTTCTCGAACATTTGTTTAGCTTTTCATAAAGAAACACGTGGCATACTCACAGACCATTTATTATATGCTCTTTGCCCAATGATGTGGTAGCTAATAATAGTCAGAGAAAAAAATTCCAGGAAAGAGGAGTGACAGGGATGATAACTTAAGGATCTAGAAGATTTTGCAATATGAAATATTTATCAAAACAATTGGCCAGACTTGGACTTTCTCTTCTGTGTCATTTACCGTATTGATGCCACCTTTAGTTATATCTCTTTATATCACTATAAACTGTGAATAATCACATTCTAAAAGTAAAAGGGGAGCAAGAAATTGTTTTCTTTGACCACTTACTGCTTATAGTACACTCATCAGCACCGATCATCCTGTTTATGAGGTCTTCTGTGCCTTGGTCTCCTCCCTTCTGGCGGTAGGGATCAGTGATATTTGATCCTCCTATTTCCCCAGTGGGTATGAAATAGCAGAAATGGTAGTTGAAGTTCTAGAAAGAGAGGCCCCACCATGCAAATTCACCCTATTAATTCTATTATGGTTACGTTTCTTAGATAGCCTACTAATTTTTCTTGGAAAATATGTCAAGACCAGATCCAAACCAAATTGTTTAATTATTTCTTCTTTTAAAATTATCCTTACTGAAGTATAAATTATGTACAATAAACAATATCTGTTTAAAGTGTGCAAATCAATGAATTTTGACAAATGAATACACCCATGAACTTACAACTACAATCAACATACAGAATTCTGTCATATCCAAAGTTTTCTTCTCAGTCAATTCCTCCATCAGATCCCTGACTCTAGCAATTAATGAAATCTTCATTTTGTCACTTTAAAATAGTTTGCAATTTCTACAATTATGTATGAATAGATACATGTGCTATAGACTTTTTTGTTCCTGGGTACTTGGCATAATGTTTCTGACCCATCCATGTAGTTGTCTGTGTCAGGAGTTGGTTTCCTTTAATTGCTGAGTACATTTCATTCCATAGATATCCACATTTTGTTTATCCATTTACCTTTTGGTAAATGATTTCTGTAGAAATGTATGCTGACATCTGAGTAGATCAGCAGCCCTTCAACGTAGCACTTCCTTGGTTCAAAGAAACAGTACATGGCATGTAGGCAGATTTCAGTTATAAAAGTTGGTAAATGAAATGAAAAGTTTTTATATTCCTAATTCAAAATGTAAGCTTTTTGAGACTTTTATTAATGTTCCTAAGGTGTCAACCGTTTGAACTGTAAGTTGCATTCACTAGGGGAGCAGCAGCCACCTCACTGAGGCAAACTTAAGACCAGTTTTATCCCTGCCAAATATAGTATTGCAACTGAAGTTAAAACAAAGGTGAGTTTACGGAGTTGTTCTTTTAAATCTTTTAAATCTTCAGACGTAACCTCCTAAATCTAATATAACTGTCTAAGTACATTCACATTTCTAAGTTTTCTGGGGCCATTTTCCTTTCTGTCCTCTCTTCTGTCTCTCTCCAGTTTTCATCCTCCTTCATTTTCCATCTGTATTTGCATTTTTCTATTTTTCTTTCCTCTAATCATAAAGAAGGGTTGGCAACTAGAAGTTCGTTTTCAGCTCTGCTTTGACTATCTTGCCTATGAAATTTTGCTTTTCTAACACAGAAATCTCAATGATATTGCTGAAGCAAGTTTTGTATCCTATACCCTGGCAAGGTTCCTAGAACTGGTCCCAGTGAGATTTCTTTGGAAGCTGCCTTAAGATCTTTGTAGCATCATTTAGTTTGCTTTCCTAAAAGAATTCTGAATGCATCTCCTTAAAATGTTTTACCAAATTACTTGACCACTCCATCAGTGTTAAGATGGTGTATATAAAAACACAAACATATGTGTCTGTATATATATGCACAAATATACATATGTACATACACACATACACACACACACACACACACACACACAACTACACACCTCTTTAAACAATTAATTAAACCTCTTAAAGCACCTTCCTCTTCTACCCCAATAGCATTTCCTTCCTTCTACTCATAGATGATTTGACTGTATGAGACTCTTGGGATTCTATCTCATTCTGTCTCATGCTAAACTAATCACAGCATACTGTGGCTTAGTCATGATGGCATAACAATTAGGCGACTCTACCAGTGCTTCTAAATACAGCCTGGGCCCTTGGTGAACCAGTTGGCCTTAGCCAACTGGTGAGTGAATGAGCAGTGGAATAGGTATTGAACAGAGGTATTGATAGGGTGTGTGGTGGGCTGATTTGGAGCATTACTAACACAAAATTGCAATTTATTATTTGATTTACCACCATATTTAGCAATGACTCTTCCATTAGGGAGAAAATATAAAAGATGTGCTAATGGACAGTTATTGGTTTTGTAAAATCATTATAATTTGATAAGTGTCACTTATTTTAAAATTAAAACTGCCACTAATGCCACGTAGTGCCATTACACCAGAAATGATGTAATCATTTCTTAATTAGGTCTGTAACCAATATTTAGTGAGCCTGTACTTATATGCAGAACATTCTACTTTGCTAGTGACATTGATGAGACATTTTCTTGATTGGGTATCATTTAGGTCTTTGAAATCAATTTATTGATTTATCATTCAGAAAACTCAGTGAGTACCCATACCACTCCTGTATGTGCCAACAAATCAAATATTCTGTATTGTGAAGATGAACACAAATCAAGAAGACACTCATTCCTACCCTTGAGTCTTGCAAGGAGGACAGACATGGGAATAAATAATGATAGTTCATTCTGAAATACACTAATGAGAGTACATACCCAGTGCCATGGGAATCTTAATTTCATTGTTACTTGGCTTGCGTTTTATAACAGACTCTTCTGGAAAACTCATGGGGGTATAGGGGAAGAAAACTAATTTAGTTAGCTAGACCCATTTCATTGCTTTAGGGGGCCTTCTATTTAGGGGCAAACAAATTTTGGTCTTATGCTTATTTTAAAAAATATTATTGCAAATATTTATTTAGAACTGTTGTTCTAGTAGTCCTTAAATAGTGTTAATTGTCTTGTCATTTGTCTTTGGAATAATGTTTCCTAATGGAAAAAAAGTATTTTATAGCCCATATTTATAAAGATACTGGGGAGCAATGAATTAGAATCAAGCAAAAGCAGGGACATTCTGACAAATGATATATTTTCTCTGCAGATAATTGTAAATTCAGACATTAGTGTTTATAATTGGATTGTGTCTATCTTTGCTGGTCTTCATGATTTCTTCATGCTATCACTAATGTGGTATTTTCATGAGCTGACAATTCTGTTGTGCATAGTGGATTTTGGTTGTTTTCCAGCATCTACTTCTTGCACAGAATAGCCTTGCAGAAAGTTAGTAATTGATCATTTTAACAACAATGGAATTCCACTTATGATATTTTGCTCTTCTAGGTAGTTGAATTGAGTGAGAAAGCTCATTGCGGTGTTCTCTCTCTCTCACAATGATAATATAATGGACCCCAGTTAAACAATAATACAATTTTTCTCACAGGAATCCCCAAGTAAGCGGATATATTAGTCATTTATGTCTACATTTCTGCTTTTGGCTTATGAGGGATGGCTTTTGTACAGTGTTTTTGTGTTTGAGTCTCAAATGGAAGAATAATTACCGGGTGCATTATAGACTAATGTTTGACTGGTCTAAAATGAGTCCAATAAGAGACTGGTCTCACATTTCATGGTTGTGACTTGAGTATTCTCCCTGAAGTACTACAAAAAAAATAAACAAATAAACTCAGTCTTTTTTTTTTTTTAAGAACATTACCTAGTCCCAACTACTCTTACCTTGCCTTCCTACTCCGTGGTTACATTCTTTTTTAATTTTTATTGCATTTTAGGTTTTGGGGTACATGTGAAGAACATGCAAGATTGTTGCATAGGTACACACGTGGCAGTGTGATTTACTACCTTCCTCCCCTTCACCTATATCTGGCATTTCTCCCCATGCTATCTCTCCCCACCTCCCCAACCCCCATCCCTCCCCCATTTCCCCCCAACAGACCCCAGTGTGTAGTGCTCCCCTCCCTATGTCCATGTGTTCTCATTGTTCCGTCTATGAGTGAGAACATGCGGCGTTTGATTTTCTGCTCTTGTGTCAGTTTGCTGAGAATGATGTTTTCCAGTTTCATCCATGTCCCTACAAAGGACACAAACTCATCATTTCTCATGGCTGCATAATATTCTATGTCGTTTCTACCTGCTGGTGTTGAAGGCTGCTTTTGTGGAGCAGGTGAGAAGGCAGGGATAGAGAGAGAATCAATGAGATCAGAGAAAGTGATAAATAAGATAACACATGTTAAGTGCCTACAATGATACCTGGCACATAGTAAGTGCTCAATGTTTGGTCATGATCATGATTATTATTCTCATTACTCCACTTTACTTTTACATGAATGTCTCATGATTATGTCAGATTGAATAATTGAAGTATTTCTCACCATTCCCCATAATCATTAGCAACAGAAAATTTTCACCTTTGAATATATCAAATTGACAAATAGAAGAATGATAACAGAATTTTTCCAGATTTTTCTTTTTGTGATTAATGTGTATACAAGTCATATTGAAATGTTCCAGCATTAGTTTCCTATTGCTGCTTTTAAAAATTGCCACAAATTTAGTGGCTTGAAACAACATGATTTTATTACCTCACAGTTCTACAGATCATAAACCCTAAAATCAAGGTGTCAGCAGGGCTACATTCCTTCTGGAGGCTCTAGGGAAGAATCTGTCTTTTGTGTTTTCTAGCTTCGAGGGGCAGACTATCTTCCTGGGCCTCTGGCCATCTTCCATCTTCAAAGCCAGCAGCCACATCACTACAACCTCTGTGGCTCTCGTTTTCCATCTCGTTTTCTGACTCTGACCCTCCTATTATAAGGACCCTTGTGATTGCATTAGGCCCATCTGGATAATCCAGGATAATCCCCCCTTCTCAAGATCCTTAACTTAATCACATCTGTAAAGTCCCTCTCACAGGTCCTAGGAATTAGGACATGAACATATTTGAGGTACATTATTATGCCTGATGCAAGATCCAGTGAAAATCATGACCATTACATGTTGGATGGAATCATCGAACTTTAGATCTAAAAAATACTTTAGATCACGCCTTTTAGAGATTAAAAAAAACTAAAACCATGGAGAAGGATTATATCACCATGGACTAAAACCCAGGTCTTAGATCCATAATCAAATGACTTTTCCACTGTCTTTATGCAGCATTTCTTTAAACTATGCCCACAGCTAATTAATCAGTTTTTATTAACAGTCCACATTGTAAAATTCCGAATAGTGTTTGAAAACTGAATTTGAGGCCACTTTGAAATCTGACAATCTACCCTCTTGGACATCATTTTCGACACACTTAAAAGAAGAGCCGGATACTTCAAAATTATTAGTTCAGTGACATTTTAAAAAAGGAAGAAGTACCTTAGGGCTCCCCTAAGAAACCTATAAAATTCATAACTGTGGCTCCAGTTGAAATTGTGCAGCCCAGAATTCTTCCTCCTCAGAGGGGAAAATATAATCCTTGTGAAGAATTCTCAGTCAGGCACCAATTAAGAGACACGCAAACTAAAAATGGTAAACAACTGATTGATTTTTACGAACAGCAAGCATGACTTGACTTGTGCCTTACTTATTTTGATAGGCTATTTAATAGGCTGTTGAGAAAACTTCTGGTACTATTTAATTTCCTATGTTTCATCTGTGTAGTATACCAGGATGTTATAGTCAATTAGAACAGCATGTTCTTATGTACAAATATATGTGGTTTTTATGGAGCTCACCCAAGGATAAGTTAGAAACTGGCTCACTGCCTCTATTTCCTTTTTCTTTTTTAATCTTTTGGCAGTTTGAATTTTTACAGTCTATAGAGGATAAATTTGGTCACTTTGATGCTGTTTTATTTTCTGGAGTGACTTTCAGGTGAACTGAAAGATAGACAGCTGATCTTGTCATTTGTATTCACAAAACATTTGTGAATTACCTAATCCAATAAGCAAATTTTTCTTGAGCATATTCTGTGTTCAAAGAATCACGCTGGGGATACCAAAATGAACAAGACACAACATTTTGTAATAGGAAAGCTATCAACTTCATATTCAACTTTAATTCTTATCTCCTTTTTAGCCCTTAGTGATAGTGAGACTGCAGCAAATACTTAACCCCTTTGACTTTATTTGCTTACCTTCAAAAGTGAAAAAGTGAGACACACCTCACAGGGGTGTTACAAGGATTACATTGAAGTATTATCTGTGCAAATATGAAATACAATGTGTGCACAGAGCAGGTGCTTCCTAATTGTTAGTTTTCTGGTTCAGAGATCTCACCATTTAGTAGGAAAGATGAGATGTCTATAAATAACTGTAGTACAGGGCGAAGGTGATGAATGTAAAGAGAGCCATCCAAATACGGAGCTGTTGGAGTTCAGAGATGAACTATGTTTCAGGGATCAGAGAAAGCTCCTTAGAGCATCTTCATGGCATTTTAGCTGGCCGTTAAAAAAGGAAAAGGATTTTGACTTGTAAAGATATAGGCCCTGTGATTTATGCTCCTGTTTCCTGGTTGATCTCCCCACTTGATTACCTTCTATGCCATATCTTGTACATTGCCCAGTTCTTGGATTTTTCTGGTTTTGTCTCTTTCAGTCTAATTTCTGCCTATGCCTTTGTGTCGTCAAAGATTAATTGCCTTTCCTGCAAGGGCACTTTGGGTTATTGCTTTTTTACACTTCTCAAAGGTGTAATGCAAATAAAATAATTTTATTTATATTTTAAGAGGCAAGGAATTTTTCTCCAAAATAATTTCTGGTAGTGAGATGGATCCAATTAATCTCATGTGGGTGGTTTGCCGAGATTTAGGGTTAGTTTTGGGATATGCTCTTGATGGGAATTATTCATGGCCCATAGAATCAAGATTTTATTTCTTAGAAAAAAAGCTATTGTCTTTTTTTTTTTTTCTTTTAGATTGTGTGGTGCTGGAAATCCTACCTCTGACAGTTGCTCACACAGCTGGCTCCACCTGTGTGACTCGGCATCACAGCCCATCTTAATCACAGTATGACCTCCATTGGCCTCGGCAGACCTAATTTAGAAAATTGACTCATTTTGCACAGACTACCGAGCAGCTATTTGGAGCGGCTGTCTTCTAGTGACTTATAGCTTGAAGTAGGTTGAGAGTCTCAAATTGACATTTCCCCCTACGTACTTTAAAAACATACCACCTTTACCAAATTCTGTGTATTTCTCATACTCCCACTATGCTAATGTTAGAGTGACCAAGTGTTATGAATCAAAGCTTGGAAAATATAGTATGATGTAGGATATAATTTTGAGCCCTAATATATTTAATGTGCATGTTCGTATGCATACACATATATGTATGTGTATAAATATAGCTTAAACCTACTTAATTGTAGCTCTATTACTAATAAGTAGGTCATTTTCTCCTCTTTTGGTCTTAAATTTAAAAAAAATTAGTATCTTTTAAATTTTAGCACTGACTGGTACCAAGATGGGCAAATCTGATTAGGGCATGACTTATTAAGGGTTCTTAATAGTTATTAATAGCTCTTAATCATTATGCATAGCTCTTAATGATGTAAGAGGATGTATTTATATTTGGGGGAAACTTCAGCAATGTGGTTGTACTTTTGTTCCTTCCTGGCTCATAATAAAACATTCCCAGGACCTCTATTTTTGGTTTGGGATCAAGCAATTGTATGCTGACATGGCTTGGTCCTCCATTCCTGGCTGGGAATTCTCATTAAAGAAATCTTCTACCTTTAAATCACTGTCTGGAAGATCTTGGTGATGAAGATTCAGAGAGGCAACAGCTGCCTCCCCAGAAAGGCACTGTGTTTCTGTCTCTGCATTTGGACTTCAACAAATAGAGGTTTGTGAGGAGAGCGAAAGAGTTTATGCTTGATCCTGTGATCAGGTGTTGCTCATCTGAATGTGCCAATTAGTGATGCATGGATTACAGGTACAGGGTTTCCCTGGGGGCCCCATCTATGCTTAACAACAGATTATAGTCTTGCTTTAGGCTAAATGTCTAGAAGATAAAAGAAAAAAATTAAGGAAGTATTAAAGCTTTGTGAAATTTTAGAACCTACTCAATACGTCTTTTGGAAGAGATGGAAACTGAGAATTTGATAAGAATATACGTGAATTCATCTAACCAAGTTTTCACGTGTGTTGGGATGGGATGATTTGGTGGAGAGTATAAGGACCTGGGATGGTTTATTCATCCTGTTGTCAACCCAGTTTCTCATTCAGCTGTCGCTTTACTCTAAGTTCCGTCTGCTTTTTTTAAAATATACGAATTTGGGTGTTATTAGATGGTTAGTCCAGGTGAATGTTGGATTGTACCCTGTATTTGA
Source organism: Cebus imitator (assembly GCF_001604975.1). Taxonomy (NCBI): domain Eukaryota; kingdom Metazoa; phylum Chordata; class Mammalia; order Primates; family Cebidae; genus Cebus; species Cebus imitator. The sequence goes on along the minus strand of NW_016107510.1, from coordinate 1,959,762 downwards.
CTTATTTATTTATTGGCGTTTTCAGGGAGCAATTGATTATGAGTTGGCTCTGTGCCTCCACCCAAATCTAATCTTGAATTGTAATCCCCGCATAGTGAGGGAGTGTCCAGGTGGGGGGCATTGGATCATGGGGATAGTTTCCCCGTGCTGTTCTCGTGATAATGAGGGAGTTCTCACGAGATCTGATGCTTTTAAAAATGGCAGTTTCGGCTGCGCACGGTGGTTCACGCCTGTAATCCCAGCACGTTAGAAAGCTGAGTAGGTGGATCACCTGAGGTCAGGAGTTCAAGACCAGCGTGACCAACCCAGAGAAACCCGGTGTCTACTAAAAACACAAAACTAGCTGGGTGTGGTGGCGAATTCCTGCAGTCCTAGCTATTCAGGAGGCTGAGGCAGGAGAATCGCTTGAACCTGGGAGGCAGAGGTTGTGGCGAGAAGAGATCTTACCATCGCACTCCAGCCTGGGCAGCAAGAACTAAACTCCGTCTCAAAAAGGGGGCAGTTTCTCCTGTGTGCACACGCTCTCTCCTGTTGCCTTGTGAAGAGTGTGCCTGCTTCCCCTTTGCCTTCCGCCATGACTAAGTTTCCTGAAGCCTCCCCAGCCGCGTAAAACGGTGAGTCAATGAAACTTCTTTTGTTTATAAATTACACAGTCTCAGGTAGTATCTTTATAGCAGTGTAAAACAGACTATTACAGCAATTATATTCTTATTGTGAATGATAAAAAATAGTCACAAATTAGGGCAGAATTCTGTTCTGAGTATTTGTGAATCACCTTGAGCAACACAATCACTCCAAGAACTTCTAACTCTAAAGCATGGGCTGAAGACATCAAAATCTTTTTTAGGATGTGCTGCTATATTAAAATGAGTTAGTTTCAAACTCTAGATCCCTGTTAGTACTTTGACTCCAGGCAAATATACAGGAGCCTTTTGAATATCGTCTAATGGAGCAGAAATTCACTTTGATACTAGTTTTTCCGGAGCCCTAGCCAAGATTTTCATTTTTCTTTTACCTTTTCAGTTTTAATGAGATAGAGCAAAAAGACTTCACTGTAATTCTGTCTTTTTATAATATGGATTCTGTGGATGAGGTAATAAAGGCCTCTGTGCTGCATATATATTTATTTATTTCATGTGTTGCATATTATATATATATGTATATGTATATAGGCTACAGGGAATTATATTCTGTAGCAGCTTTCTCAAAGGATCTCTACAGACAGTTAATAGTAGTTGAAAAAAAGGAGCTGTATTTGAAAGATTGAGTTAAACAGAGTAAAACTTTCTTTGTGGTACTTCTTAGAGCCTACAATCTGCTAATGTGTGTAGTGAATTTCTGTGAGGATGATGTGTGGACTTTCTCACATTTTTAAATACAATCCCTCTTATTTTTTGGTATCTTATTGGACTTTTGTTTCACAGGATTTGGTCAATGATGTTTACAGGATTATAAATAGGCATTTTTGAATTTTTTTTTGGTTGAAATTCTATGAAACAGCTCTTGGGATCTGGGCTTCTAAGATTATGGTTTTAAAGCTTTATGCCTGTACACTTGCTGGGTATCTTGTTAATATGCAGAATTTACTTCAGTTGGTCTCCATTGGGGCAGTGATTTTGCATGTCTGACGGGCTCCCAGGTGATATTAATACTACTGGTGTTTAAGCATTCTTTGAGCGGTAAGGCTGTAGATGTACTTAAGGGCATTCTCAGGTGAAAAGTGTTAAAGATGGTCTCTGCCACCTGGAGCCTGGAGGTAAGTTGTTTAGAGAGGTTTCACCATAGGGCACTGGAAGCTGGAGCTGAATAAGTAGTTATACAAGCCAGATGATCTACTTGTGTATTACTTATAATCTGTTTATTTTTCCTTATATTTTTTCATGGCTATGAGAGATACACACACAAACATAGATTCAGAACAAAATAGCAAATAGCTACATGCTTTCACACTTGCTGTGTGTGTCTAAAATATCCCATGGCATTTTGAGAGGTCCCTGGTAGGAGAGTTCAGTTCTCTGTTCTGTAAGCAGTAACTTTGAATGGAAAATACACATGTGGAATGCTTGTTAGACCTCATTTAACCCCTTGCCTATCTCAACATCTATGCACTCGGCCAAGGACAAAGACTTAACTGACTTTCTATGTGAAAATGTATCAGTGATTCAGACGAGGTTTTAATTGTTTAACTCTGGGATAACAAGATTTGCCTTTTGTGTTAACTCCATCCATTTGTTCTTTAATATCTAAAGGGATGTCTATAGAAAGATTCAAGGCTATGGTCTGAGCTTGATGAGAAAGAGTGACACATTAGATTAACGATCTCTCTCCTGGGCATGAGAAGAAAAATATCCTCACAGGAGCTGAGCTGCATATTTGACATCCCTGATAAAGCATTAGGTTATGCTGACACCATATTGTCAACAGATGATCTTTGCACCTTCCGATTTGCTTAACAACCCTTGTCAAACACTTAAATATTGGTTAAAGCTACTATAAAAATTATTTTCTTAAAATGCCATTTTATTTTCTTTAGTACTAAAACTGCATTTTAGGTTGTGTGTTCAGAGTAGTGGGGCCAAGAATCCAGTGAAATACCTGAATGGTGCTAAAAATAAGTTTAATATAATTCCTTTAAGTCCTTTCTCAGTGCTTAGATTGTTTACTCTTCAGATTCCTTGCTAACATATTATTCCTAATAGAGGTTCTGTTAGAGTCAATTAGTTAAGACTTATTTATAATTAGAAACTCCTATTTGTATGCAATTGAATCATTAGAAGTCTTTCAGCAGGTTAAATTTGTTTTCTGCAGTTTTGATTACAAATACTTTCTTAATTTTTGTTACAAAGTTACGCTTTAGTTTAATTCTTGGTCACATCAAAAATTTTAAATTGAGTCTAAACCATGATATGATTATATTAGAATTGTGTAATAAAGCATTGACAATTATAACAGTTAAGATGCTTCTTTTATGTGTTAGTTTATCAGGGAAGAAGACATTCAGCGTAATACAGATGCCCAGTGTAAAAAAGTTAGCATATTCAAATTATCCAGTGGTTTACTCAACTATAAACTCTGGTTTTTAAAGAATGATATGAAATTTGCTGGGCACTTGTGTGTACTCTAGTGCATATGTTCTTGTGTTGTTTGTGTATATCGTTTTGCTTTGTTTTCTTGTTCTTCATATACATTTAAATAAGAGCATTTCTGACTTGGTAATAGAAGGTCAGAATAAAGAGCTGGGTATGCCATCTCCATTTGTGAGTTGTATGTAATTTGTTAGGCTTCTCTTATGTCCACCATTTAAAAAATTTAGATGGCTGGCTCTTACTGCTATAACAGGTATGTATCACAGCTATGTAATGCAATAATGCAAAATCTGCTATAGTTGGGCTACTGTAAATTCAGCATCTGTTGCTGTATAATTAAGATACTCCATCTGAAGACAATAAAAAAGCTAATTCAAATGTGTACAGAATATGGTTTTCTCATTCTTATATTAGGAAAGATGAGAATCTAGATTATTAGGCAGAAAAATAATAGAGAAATTTGTCAGAACTACTTGTAAGCTTATGCTTACATTCTTAACTTTTGTATATTTGCTTTCATGTCGCCTATGCAAATCACATTGTCTAATGCATGGGGTAGAAGAGATCATAGTGTGATAGATAATCCTCCTTGAGAGAAGAGATTGGGTCTTTTACATTCTTTCCCTGCATGTTTTGTGCTATGCTCTATACAGAGCAAGTATATTGATTGTAGAATCTCCAAATCATTTCTATGTCTTTGGGCTGTAAGTAGGCATAAAAATCAGGCAAAGATGATAAATGAAGACGATAACATAAAATGTTTAAAAATGTCTATCAAAAGCCATTTATGGTGAAGGAAGGAGAGAGGAAAGGCTCAAAAGTATTAATTCAGTCAAAACAGGTAATAAATCAGTTATAACAAAGTGTTGGTTATTTGAGATTCTTTTGATTTTTTAAAAAAGTACATACAATTCCAATCTTTTTAGTTTGTTTGCTACTGACACATAATTTTCTTGAGTGTGTTTTTCCCATGTTGTGAGTCACTTTTGCAGCCTCAGCCTCAGTGCTGCTTAGGCAGCACTGATAATTAGAGTTAGGACAAATGAACTATCCTTTTGTGTTCTCAGTAGAATGGGCTCTGTTATCCAGAAGTCATTATCAATTGTCAACAACATGGAAATTTTTAGCTTTAAAGAGAAATAAGAGTTTTGGAGTTAAGTATCACTATATAATACTTTACAAAGATAGGAAGTTATATTCACAGTACAGCCTGCTGCCAAACAGTTTATCATGTATATATAATTGGTGCCTGTTGTCAATGCATAACATGGTTTGCTTCAACAGTAGGATAAGACAATAAGATTAGAATATGGAACTTTAGCCATGAATCTTAACTGAGTTTGCTAAAGTGTTACTTTACAGAGTTTTTGCAGTAGACTTAAACCAGTGCTATTTAATTCATTGAAACCTAAAACTTGGTTATTTAAGCATCTTTTTCCAAGGTCAGATAAAGGTGTTAATGAGTTTAAATATGCCTTATTCACCAAAAGTTAGTGAGGATTATGTATCTTAACTCTATGTACAAAATAAAGGTAATACAAATTGTGGTCGTGTGTTGTAAGGACATTTATGGTGGACTTAAATTCATCTAGTGTATACTTTTCTTCTTGCTTAGTCACCAAATCCCATTTTGTGATGTGAAAATCAGTGTGCTTGGAGACTTCATTAGTTTTCCCCAAGTCAGTGAATGAATCTATGTTAGCAGAAATTAGATTCTGAATTCTATGCTTGGATCAAGGTTTTCCTAAAGGCCACAGTGTGTAGTCATCAACTTACTAAAAATAGTTAACATTTACTAGTGCTTGTTATGTGCCAGCCACAGTCTAAAACCCTTTGCATGCATTATATCATTTCATTCTCAGAACAATATAATGTGGACCATATTACTAGTATTTGCATTTTTAGAAGTTCAGTAATTGTAAATAATCCATCTGTGTTAGTTCATTTTCATGTTGCTGATAAAGACATACCCAACACTGGGGGGAAAAAGTTTAATGAACTTACAGTTCCACGTGGCTAGGGAGGCCTCACAATCATGGCAGAATGCAAGGAGGAGCAAGTCATGTCTTACACAGATGTGGCAGGCAAAGAGAGATAGCTTGTGCAGGGAAACTCTGCCTTATAAAGTCATCACATCTTGTGAGACTTATTCACCCTCATGAGAAGAGCACAGGAAAGACCTGCCTCCATGACTCAATTATCTCCCACTGGGTCTCTCCCACAACAAACACATGAAATTCAAGATGAGATTTGGGTGGGGACACAGCTAAACCATATCACCATTCAAAGTCACATGGGTGAGAAATGGGTAGAACTGGGGTATAAAGCCAATTTGTCTGCCTCCAAGGTCCTTGCTCCAAAACAATATGCTACACATTCTCCAATATATTCATTTAGAGCCAGCCAAAATTTTAAATTTTCTTCACAGAACCAAAAGACTTCATTTTCATTGTGGTGGGATTGAGTTCTTTCATAACATGTGGGGGTATAAAATACAAAAATATTAATATATTAGGAAATCACTGAATTAGTTTTAATCCAGAAAGTCTATGAATTAGTAAAAAGAGAGGGTTTTTTTTACATTTTATTTCAGCTTCTGATTCTCTGGCTGAAAGTCGTAAAAACAGTTTAGTTGAAGCTTTCCTCTTAGAACATATTTCAATGTATTTTACAAATTGAAAAGCAAATTTAGCTCCAAATTCAATTCATATCCAAGTGTATCATCTACAATAAATACCTAATTTTCTCTCCAGATGAGTTTATGGAATATATATTCAAAAGAAAACCGAAAGTGTCTTTTGAAAAATTTTTATATATTTTCCCAAAGGAATCCAGAAACCACTGAATGTCTCAGTGAAATATGTGTTTTCTTTTGTCCCTTTTCTTCTTTTTCTATAAGCAGATTATCTTAGTGGGAAAAGGGGGCTTAATTCATTTGAGAAAACATGCTACAGCACATTTACTGAAATGGCATCATAAGTAATTAAACCAAAATTGCTCTTGTCAAAATAAATGAATAAATTTGATAAGGCATTTTCCTTTACTTTGCATATTTGTTCCACTTTATCACTAATTCATAAAATCCACAAAGGGTCTCGAGTCATTAGTGTGATTAGTTAAAATCTGCTGTTATTACATTGTTATGAAAGAGAAAGAAAAGCCAGAAGTGGTATTGGGCCACATGAATAGGGTGAGAACATATTTCTATAAGTACTTTAAATGAGAACATGTCAGCCCATGTTTCATCTGAGGCCAAGGCAGGAGTCAATAATGGTCAATATTTATGTAAATACTGATTATAGCAGTATTTTTTTTTTTTTTTTTTTTACAAAAGGAACATTTAGAAAGGATTCAGAGCAATACTTTCATAATTAGAAAACAAAACTAGCCTGTTGTCTCACAGTACAAGCTACAGAAAATAAAGCTTGACTGTATGTTGTGTTTTTTTGGCAGGATATGTGTTAGGGCAGTAGGGTGGGCACTGATAAAGGAAGATCTGTGTGGATATATCACATTGCATATCAGATTTGCTATATCAAGAGATAGCTTCAGTTAAAAATGATGTTAATGTCACTGAACCTATAAAGAAAATAAGATAACATTGAGAGGTGACATCTATAACTACTAATTTTAATTTAAAGGAAAATCCAAGCTAAAAATCCTCTGTTGAGTACCTACTATGTTCAAGGTACTAATTTAGATTGTATAGGTGATGCAAAAATGAAACATCTGTCGACTTGTCTTCAAGGATCCTGTATTCGGATATAGTTGATAAGATATTTAAATAATTGCAGTAAGATGTCAGGTAATATTTGTTGAAAAATGTTCAGAAAATTCTTCTGGGAGTTTAGAGTAAGACTTTGACTCTGACTATGGACATTAGGGTGGCATTTAGGCCAGATATGAATGGCAGGCAGATTTTGGATTTATGGACATGGAGAACACTTCCAGGCTGATGGAATTATAACATTTCCAGAGGTGCAGAATTATGCTTAAGTTTGGGGAATAGTATATTATTTTCTTTGACTAGAGAATAGTTATAGAAAAAGTGTAGACTAGCCTGTTTAGAGCCTGAACTTGGGGGCCGGGGTACAGGAGGGTCTTAGATGACAGCTTGGGAGTTTTAACTATTTTTGCGAGATAACCGGTTGGTAGGGGTCAGGGCCATGTTAATGAGCAGGAGAGGGGTATTTTACCTTTGTTCTTCAGAAAGAGAAATTGGGAAGTGAGATAAAAATCAGTGGGGAAGGTGTTTAAAGTTGAGAAGAATGGGAAAAAGCTACTGCAATTGTCCAGGCAAAAAGCATTGAAATTCTGAAATAAAGTAGTGACAGAAATGGAGACGTGGTAGGTTAAATGAGGGGGATATTGGGTAATAGAACGGACAAGATTTTGCATGTAATTTAGTGACAGATAAATGAGGAATCAATTATAATTCTGGATTCAAGTCTGGATCATTACGAGCATATGCATGCCATTGATTTTAAAAGAAAGGAGGAGAAAGGCCATTCAAAAAGGAAGATAGTGCATCTACTTTGGTCACAATGAGTTTGAAGTGCCAAGGGATTTGTAGATGGGCATCTTCAGTTAGCAGTTCCAAAGGCAATGTTTGAAGTCCAGTAGTGTACCTGTAAAAGGTTTTATAAGTATTAGACATCAATTTAGAATCTTGAAATTGAAAATAGAGTACTTTGTTTTCTTAATCCAGAAAGTCTTCACTGAAAGCCAGGGCAAAATCTGCTGAATTAAAGAGCTTCATATTACTATGAAGCATTGATCCCTTTATGTAATGCCCTTCTTTGTCTCTTTTGATCTTTGTTGGTTTAAAGTCTGTTTTTATCAGACTAGGATTGCAACCCCTGCTTTTTCTCCAGCTTGGGCTTAAAATCCTTCTCCATC
>NW_016107510.1:1918303-1951702 GCF_001604975.1 Cebus imitator | reverse complement strand
TGTAAGTTTCATGGTAACCTTTTTTTTTTTTTTTTTTTTTGCTTTCCATTTGCTTGGTAAATATTCCCCCATCCCTTTATTTTGAGCCTCCGTGTGTGTTTACACGTGAGATGGGTCTCCTGAATACAGCACAGCAATGGGTCTTGACTCTTTATCCAATTTGCCAGTCTGTGTCTTTTAATTGGGGCATGCAGCCCATTTATATCTAAGGTTAATATTGTTATGTGTGAATTTGATCCTGTCATTATTGATGCTAGCTGGTTATTTTACCTGTTAGTTGATGTAGTTTCTTTATAGTATTGATGGTCTTTACAAATTGTCCTCTAAAAATGTTGGTACAATTTTTATTCGCATCAGAAAATGTGTAACAGTGTACTTTCCTCCCAAACTTCACTAACATCAGATAACAATTTTTTAAAAATTGGCCTATTTGAAAATGAAAAGTCATATTTGCATATTGTTAAATTTGCTTGAGTCCCTTTTCACATTTAGGTGTACTTTGTTTTTCCTCTTGGGAATTAGGAGTCTTTCATTTTCCCTAGAATTATTACAATTATTACCATTTGTTGATTTATTGGGTACATGGGAACCAAATCAACAAAGAAACCTTGAAACTGGGTGGTAATAACAGCAAAGTTAGTGATGTTATAATTAAGAATTCCTAGGTAATAGTAATGACAGCTGGCTGAAAAGTTCTTGTGATGCTGAATTCAAATCTGGGTTTAGCCATTTCTTGATTTAATGAGGGGATAAGTACCCTGAATATCAATTTTTTTCATCTTTGGAAGCAATGCTAAAACCTTCTCACAGGGTTTTGTGAGTATTACAATTTAACAATAGGAACAATGTAGGTTCTCACTAAGCCAAAGGCTGATTATGTTGAAATTGTTTGATGTTGAACTTGAGGTTTCCTATAAAGCCTTCATTGTAGTCTTGAAGTTATCACTCATACTGCCATCCTCTATGTGTACAGGCCAAGACAATGATATGTCATGAAAACGGAGACAATATTCTAGAACCATATCTCTGGTCATCCCAATATTAAGCATGACTTGGGGCAATAGGGCCAAAAAGACCTAGAAAGTACAAATAGTCTACAAACTAAAAACAGCTAGAAGAACAGAATTATTTAAAAGATGCGTGATTTGAGACTTGCATCTCAAAGAGCCCACTGATGTGCCAAGCTAAACATGTATTTTTCCTAATATAGAAATTCATATGTCAACTTTAGAGATGACTTGTTTTGTGAAAGTCATAGGAAATCTGTCATTTTGACCTGAATTTCTCACAGTAAATATAGTGCTTTAGAAGCCCTACAAAGTAAACTCATATCTAAGCCCATAATATGAACATTAGAAATTATGATAAGCCTTTAAAAATCCGTATCATATATTTTGAAGTTCAATTTAATCATTTACTTATTCATTCCAGTCATGTTGTTGAATAACCCATTGGGTAGTAGGCAGACTGCTGATTATTGGTAGTATGAAGAGGAAGAAAGCAAGTAGAGACCTTAAGAACAAGAAGACAAGTGAATAAACATAGGTGGTAAGTGCTAAAATAGAGGTATAAAATATGGCTGAAGCAGTAAGGAGTGATTGTTGGATAAGGCATCCTGGAGGAGGTGACATGTGATTTGGGCAGGCAGTCCACCAAGAAGTGATGAAGTCAAGCCTGGTTCAAATGGAAGGAATAACTCATATAAAGTATAAAGAAGCATGGTATTTTCAGGGAACATTTTCAGATGTCTGGATTATAGAGCACTGGAAGTGGATAATAGGAATGCAGTAAGTGATTTGAGTTAAGCCCTATATTCAGTCTCATTTTTACTTCCCTTTCCAGGCCCATTGCCATCAAGTTAGTTCAGACACAATTTACTCCAAAAACTGACAGTGGTATAAAAGAGCATAGACTTTTTCCTCCCAAAGCTGACATTATGTAGAAGATAATAAACTTCTATCTTTGCTTCTGCCATTCCTAAATACAGTATTGATTAAATTTGGGCCTATTTTCTTTTCCACTGTTGCCTAGCACAGAGCTTGATTTGATAACTTGTTCTGGTCAAACAGTTGACTGTGAGATGTGGAAGAGTAAGCAAAAATAAAACAACAAAATATTGGGCAAAGATTCAGACTTCACATTTAACTTAGTGAGATTGGCAGTGGCTTCTTGGAATACTGTGTTGAGATGGCATTTGAAGTCATATGAAGAATCAGCAGAAAGAGTGTGGTGGTTGATTATGGAATTTTGCTGTGGACAAAGAAGGCAATGGTGTCATCTGCTACTCTTCAACATTTTCCCTGCCATCTGTGGCTGCCACCAACCTCTGACAGTTTTGTGATTCTACAATTCTGTGCCATGTGCATGCTGGGAAATATAAAGATGGTGGCCCACCTTCATGCATAATATTGGGCATAACATTTATTGTAGTAATCAAGATTTTCTAACTCCTGGACCTTGTATAGTTTTCAAGTCTCTTGTGTCAGTTTCTCATACAGACATCTATTATTTATTTATAAATAATAAAATTTCTGTTTTGCCCAAAACCTCTGAAAAGCCACCCATCCTTTAATATTTATCATATTTGCTACCTACTTTGGTAGCCATCTCTAATCATCCAGAATGATCACTAACTTAGATTTTTTATGTCTTTACTGTCCATATTATCACTGTGGGAAACAACATTGTTGTCTTTTTTTTGTATGTTTAGTTGTATGCTTATTTGACTTATCCCCACCCTCATTGTAAATTCCGTGGGATTTTGAGATCCACGCTGTATTCATTTTGTATCTTATATTATCACTGGACACAGGACTAACACATAGAAATTTTCAAGAAGTATTTGTCGAGTGAATGAATGCATGAATACTTTTCGATGCTTTTGTTTCTTTTCATTATACATATAATTTTGTTACCTCTACCTTGTTGAAATTTTTATTAAATGTATTTAATAAAAATTAAAATACCTAGGAAATTTTTCTCAAAAGAAGCAGTAGTACTTTTTTATTCACAATATGAGAATTTCTAATATATAATAATACATTCAGGTTTTCTCCCTCATTTTAAAAGTTGAATCCTAATTAGCTGAATTTATCTATTTGATCTTTTAAGAACTTGATTTAATTTTAAAATATGCATATTTACATGAAGAAACTGATCATTTAAATTGCAACATTTATCTTTGTCTTAATTGAACTAATTTTCAAAATCTTGATTATATTGGCAGGCTATTAACAAAAAATTATTTCTGAGGTAAAATTCTAGTTTCTTATGTTTTATGAATGCAAAAAGAAATTTATGAGGGTAATCTGTTTCCTGTAATTACTGTGATTGCTGTTCATGTTACGTACATTGTATATTTGAGAGAAATTTACCTTTGAATTTTTTCCTGTTTGATAACTTATCACTGGTCAGCACCACTATAATGATGATCATTTGGATTTAGGCAACATTTGAAGTTTTAATCCTACTAACACTTAAATCCCTTTCCCCCATTTTCTAAACCAAGATCATTTGTTCTTTCTTTTTGATTTTTCACTTTTCACTGTGCTCCAAGAGAATTCCATTTCTTGCAAATATAACCTTCCAATTACTTCTAAATTAACCTCTATTAAAATGCACTAAGTTTATATTAACCAACATAATAAAAATACTCAATTTCTTTAAGTTTTTACTCCAATGTTGATACTACTTATAAGTAGAAATCTATTGTGATCTATTATGGCCAATCTAGGAACAGTTACCAGAAAGCGCAGGTTCTGGCAATCAACATCATACCAGGAATATTTGTTATATGAAGCTATTTTTTAGACCCGGTGGCACATCTCTAAGTTACATAAAACACAAGAGTATGCAGTTATTTCCAACTCCAGTTTGATGGGTAAAGAATCTAAGACCAAGTAAGAGAAGTAAAAGATTTACTATGGTTATATAAATAATAAATGGAAAAGAGGGGGTCTGATTCCAGTGTCCTTGACTCTGCCCATTTCTTTTCCACACTACCGTGGCTGCCTCTCAGGAAAACACCCTCAGACAGCACACCTGGGTCATCTTGTTTGCTTAGCTACATTAAGAAACACTGTTCTCCATTTCAAAATTAAATATGTCAATTTAATTTTCTTCATAAATGGGGATTGTAAATGGAGATAATAAGTGTGTATCCCATTGGGATTTTGTGTGGCTTCAAATTAGTTACGGTAACACATACTTACAATTGTATTTAGACAGTAAGTAGGTGCTCAGTAAGCTATGGCGATTATTACCTGCAAATTAAATCACACTATTTCCTATCTTTTTGACTTACAGTTCCTGGAGGTAGAGTTGGAAAAATTTATAGGCTAGAAAAAACTTTCTCAAGAGTTTATTAATTTATTGCAAAAATATTATATAGGATGTTCACTGTGTGGTTGCCACTGTGGTGGGTTCTGGGATATAACAGAGATAGTGGTTACTCTTATGAGACTTACATTCCAGTGTAGGAACCCAGCAAAGAACAGATAAATAGGAGTATAAATAAATAGATGCAACTATAAGATTGGAAGAAGAAAAAGACAAGGAACAGAGAGAGCAACAGAAGGAACGTACTTTAAAGTTTTCAGAGAAGGTCTTTTGAAAGCCAATTTCTAAAGAAAGTGATAGGAGCTAGCCATGAAGTGGGTGGGTAGGGGGTGAGTGGGAGCATTCCAGGCAGGGTAATATGCATCAGTCCTAAGGTAGGAAAAAAGGCTTGGGATTTGCAGGGAACTGCAAGTAGAGCAGGGAGAATATAGTGCACAAGTGAGAGAAGGACAAGGAATTAAATCAGAGGTCTAGGGTGTGGGTAGGTTATGTGGCTTCTTGTAGGTCATAGTAAGTTTGTTTTTATCCTGTAAGTTTCATGGTAACCTTTTTTTTTTTTTTTAATTCTGCAAGTTTTATAAACCAGAATTTCTAAACAAGGGGTATGACCTAGTAAAGTCAGGTATAAGGAAGAGGAGCTAGACCCTTCACATCCTTCTTTGTTTTCTGAGTGAGGTCCATACTCTATTTTTCCCTCCCCCGCCCTCATCTCATCTCTGTTTACATCTTTTTTTTCTTTGCTGAAAGGGAGGGGAATCACTTCTTGGCTCAAAATTCTTCTCACAGGTTTCCTGCAGAATAAATCCCTGTACATCCCTAAGAGAATGTTAAACTCTCCATGAACAGCTTTTTATAAATGTTTTTCATTGTGAAATTATATCCATTTTGTAACAATTTAAAACTACCTACCCCATATTATATATTCTCAATTTAACTAAGGGTAGATTTGTTCCTTAGAGCAAAGAGGTATTTTGTTTCAACATGTATTTATTTTCTCTTGCCTGTTCTAAAAGTGACTCACTTCTGATGAGAGTTCTTTAAAAATGGCATTCCATGTGTTGGGGCATTCAGGCTTGTGTTCTTAGAGTCTCACAGACTTTTTTTGTCCTCCTATATTTTTCTCTTTCAGGAGATAAATATGAGCTTCTTCCCTCTGCTAAATAATCTTTTGGAAGGTTTTTACTGTGCTGAGGAAGATCCAAAGTAGATATCTCTTCTCAGCAAGAAAGAAAATTATTATCAGATAGTGATACCTACTGCTGGCATAGGCTGAGCAAGTGGGTCACATTTGTTGGTCAAACATTCTTAATTTAGTATATTGAACATTTCATATGGTAAAGATGAACTGACATGTTAAAGTAGGTAATTAAAATGTTAGAATTGAGTGTTTATTACAATAGACGCATTTTAATGTTATATATAGTAGGACAACTATAATAAGAAAAACATGACTAAAATTGAGAAATTGAAAGTATTGCTGGGTATTTTTAGGTATCCTTTTCAACAAGTTTATAGAATTATAGGAGACAACACATATATTTGTGGAGTAATGGAGAGGAAATCATATTGAATTCTACATTTGTCATCAGAGTTACATGGTTTTAAAAATTTCTGGAATATTGAATGCCACTGTGATCAAGAGCATAGCTTTGGCCACTAGATATCTGGGTAATTCTTGCTCTGGCAGTAGCTCACACTATAGCAGATAACTTCAGGTTTGCTCTTCCATATCCACTTTCTTCTAATTTCTATCTTGTTTAGTACTTCAGGAGCCTGATCTGTATGGAATGCATTAATAGACCCTCTTGTCTGATTTCTAGTTGTTTCGCCATTGGAAGCTCTCGCAGGAGATCAGAGAGAAAGAAAAGAACAAAGATAGTATGTGTTTTCCTCTAGCTCTCTCCTTGTAAGGCTGCCTAGGGGTAGCTGTGTCATTCATCTATAGATTACATTTTCTTTTAAGGTGGTCTTTTCTACATGATTCTTTCCTTACAGTTGGTGTAACTGTTCTCTCTCTTCTCCCTTTTTCAGGCCTAAAAAACCAAGTCCAGGATACTGCACTATCCATTACTGGTTTTGAAAACCCTGCTCTTACCTTTGTAAATAGTCTCTTTATTTACTCCTCTTTAAATTATCCAAATTTGAGTGCACCATCTGTTTTCAAAAAAGACTCCAACTGCTGCACTAGCATATAATCTTGGCAACAAATTTTAAATTATGCTTCAGTATCCTTGTCTATAAAGTGGAGGTAAAATCATTTTCTTCTCAGAGATCCTTTGCATATGTAAGGTCAGGGTGTGGATCAGAATAATTATGTTCAAATGCTATTTTCTGAAGCTCTAGAGATTCTGCCTCTACTGCTTTCCATACTCTTTCTCCAGGAGTAACTTTTACTTGCTCAGTTATACTGAATGTCTGAACAATTTTTACTTGAAGCAAGAACTCCATGAATAAAACAGCTTGAAAACCACTGGCCTTAGGTGATTACAGGGCCCCTTATAGTAGAAAAAAAAAATCTATTATTCTGTCTGGCTGTTATGTTATATACAGACACTAGTGTCCCTTGTATCATAGCTTCTGGCCAGTGCTGGAAATTTAGTAGGCTTAAATAGCTGTAGGCCATCTAGTCTCATGATTTACCCTCTGACCATGGGGAAGAGTCTAGTTAATTCTCCAGGATCATGTTCTCTTTTATAATTTTTTTTTCATGGCTTAAGATAGAAGGCTGTAGGGGCCAATAAATACATTCAAGTAGGAGATCAAAAAGCTGCCTTCAGTGGCTTCACTGACCATCTTAGTTCTCAGAGCCCTTCAACAATAATTGCTTGTCAGTGTGCTGGGTGGGCACTGAGAACCTGGTTCAGAGTGATTGTTAAACTTTGTAATTTGTCCAAGTTCAGCAACACCCTTGAAACATTCTACCTCTTGTCTTACTGTTTCCATCCTTGTAGCTAACATCTTTTATTTCCTTTTCTATGTAAAGGAGTAGAGGAAAGGTATTAGCAAATTCTTGGGTGTGCTGTAAGCTATACCTGTCCAGAGATTTACTGGAATGATGAAGCACTCAGAGTTACTACTGATAGAGTATGCCAAAGAAAGAGCCTGGAAAACTGAAGTATAGTAGTTTAGAGTTGTCCTTTACAACCATGTAGGTATTGGTTTGTTCTTTTATTTAACATATATTCAGCAAAAATTTCTGAGTACCTGCTATATACCCAAGAGTGTGCTAGACATTGTGGAACATAAAATTTGACAAGACCCCTGCACTTAAGCCTGTGACTAGGATGTATTTAGATAACTGCGACATGATCCGCAGGTTAAGGCAACTTCCTAACCTGCTTGTTTCTTAGTAGTCCTGAAAGTCAATCTGAGTAGGCAGCATTTCCTAGTTGCTGGTCTTAGAACTGCTTGGTTTTGTATTTCTTCGTTATGCTTCTCACTAGATCAAGACTTCTGGCTTGATCTAAGACTCTTGTCTGGATCAAGAGTCTACCCTCCTTATGCTTCCATTTTCTGGTAACTTTCATTGTTGCAATCCAGTTTATTTCATTTAAAGCAACTTTCCTGGCACAATACACACATGTCCTTTTTAATGTTCTTTTCTCTCTCTGCTATTCAAATTACAAAATTCTTCTACCCTCTCCTCCCCTATTCAATCAAGTTATGAACCAATATAAAAACCAATACAGGGTGTAGGGAAGGGAGAGTCAGATGTATCGAAGCGAAAATAGGCAGAAACAGTCATTGCTTTCCACCACCTACAACCCTAGCAATCACCTTTAGACTTTGGGCACATTTATTTTCTGCTTCTGACTTTTCTAAGAATAAACTTTCAAGATTTTAAAATAAATAAAATTTATTTATTTAATGGGAACTACCACTGTATTTTTTGGGAAGAAACTCATATGCATGATTACGAGGCAAAACCTTGTGAAGAAAGTTGCCTTTGTACCCGATTCTGTGGGATCTAGTTAGATGAAGATGGAGGTGTGAGTTGTGAAAGGCATACAGATAAAACAAAACAAAACACTTAAAAGAGAAAGCTCAGAGCTAACCTTGTTTTCCATTGAATTTTGAGCAGCTTGAGGTATGGCAATCTCTTTGCTTGACTGAAATCACTTGTTTGAATGACTGCCTATAACACTAAACTTCTTTAAGAAGAGAGAGTCTCTTTTATGTTTGTGTTTTCAATGTTTAACACAGGGTCTGACACATAGTTGGAACTCAGTAAATGTGGAAAGATGAAGGATAAATTGCAAGGTATATGTTAAAGATAGGAAGTGACTTTGATAAGAGCAAGGATTTGATAGAATAAAAGAAGTATCTAATGTTAGAAAAGTAGATTGGGACAGATTAGAAAGGCTTTATATATCAAGTCATTAAATAGACTGTGAAGAGCTGCTTAATGGTTTTGGAGTGAGAGCATGACACAGAAATAAGTCTACAGAAAGGTGAATGTGGGAGCAGTGTGCAGTACAGATTGGTGGAAGGAGGGATGGGACAGGAGATATGGAAATCAATCATGAGGGTAATAAAGTAGAACAGGTGTCAGAGTGGTGTAAAGGTTATGAAAAAGTTCTATTTCACAGTTAAGTATGCTAAATAACTGGCTTTAATCTGCTTCTCCCTTCAGAGTACCATCAGTCTGCCTGGGCTTGAATCCTAGCCTGTCACTTAGTAACCAGATGCCTTGGACAAGTTACCAAAGCTCTCTAAATATCATTTCCATTTGTTTACCGTGAGGACTGATACTCCCCCAAACCAAAAACAAACCATGAAGTACTTGTCATGGTGCCCAAAGAATGAGAAATGCTCAATACCCGATAATTATTAGTATTATTACGGTTATTACTTTTGAAGGCTACAAGTAAGAGTTTCCTGCTGTAGGACGGAATAAGGCTTCTGTACAACTTTTTTGCCCTGTGTGTTCTAACTCAAAGAATTGTACCCTGATCTCTTAAACAGATTTGATGAAAATCTTTTGTCTAGTAGCAAAAGAAGGACAAGCTCTCAAGCAAGTGTTACATAAGAAGGAATCATACGTGGTAGAGTGTCATGGAAAAATTCTAGTCTCAAATTCATTTCAGAAGAGCAGGGTGACCTTGGGGAAGTCACTTCATCAATCTAGATCTTCATGTCTTCAGCTATGAAATAAAGGGGTTGGACTAAATGGTCTTTTAGTTCTTTCCCAACCAGATATTAAATGATTTTTCAAGTTGCTCATTAAATTTCTAGGCTCCATCAAGCAGCTCATTATGTAGCCTACTTGCTCACTCGATACTGCTGTATTTTTCATACATTTTTTTCAGTATAGCTTTCCATTTGGTGCATTTTCATTAACACTGAAGGTTTTTGAGCATCTCTTTCTATAGGTGATCTGTCCGTCCCTCTCAATCTGTGTGTGTGTGTGTGTGTGTGTGTGTGTGTGTGTGTGTGTGTATTTGCACATGTGCATGTGTGGACAATAGGACATTTTAACTAGGTCTAGGGTTCAAACTTTGTTGATGATGACAATTGCTTTATCAGTTTTCTGAAGTATCTCTAAACTCCTGTAGCTTGGATGCCTCAGGATAAACTTGAGTGACATCACTCTTCTTAGAATTTATTTGTGCCACTAATTTACATGGGAAAGAAGAGTTTCCAGGGAGAAAAGATATAGGTCTTGATTCTCCATTTTTTAAGTTTCAAAGACATTGAACTATGTCTGATGGATTAGGGTGGCCTTGATAAATGCCAACTTATGAAAAACAGCAAGGAGATGCTTAAAATAACAATTCATTTTTCTTGGAGACATAAAGAGTTCTGATGAGAGAAGCTGTCTCTCATTAGGGGCTAAACTTTGAAGGATGGGTAGTTCTGCTCCCATGCCCAGGGTGACTGACAAGCTGGAACCATCTTGATGCAACTATCCTGACACCTTGGATATGCATTGGGATAAACATTTACTTATAACTGAATCGAAAGAATGTCTCTGAAACATGGAAATTCTTAGGCATTTGACAATTTTGTTATGGGACTACTAAGTGAGTGTAGCTCAAAGGTAACAGAATTATTTTATTTTTTTACTGTACTTTAAGTTCTGGGATACATGTGCAGATAGTGCAGGATTGTTACATAGATATACACATGCCATGGTGGTTTGTTGCATCCATCCCCAAGTTATCTATATTAGACATTTCTCCTAATGTTATCCCTCCCCAATCCCCCCACCACCTGCTATCCCTCCCCTAGCTTCCACACCCCTCAACAGGCCCCGATGTGTGATGTTCCCCTCTCTGTGTCCATGTGTTCTTATTGTTCAACATCCATTTATAAGTGAGAACATGTGGTGTTTGATTTTCTGTTCTTGTGTCAGTTTACTGAGAATGATGGTTTCCAGCCTTATCAATGTCCCTGCAAAGGACATGAACTCATCCTTTATTATGGCTGCATGGTATTCCATGGTGTATATGTGCCACATTTTCTTTATCCAGTCTATCATTGATGGGCATTTGGGTTGGTTCCAAGTCTTTGCTATTGTAAACAGTGCTGCAATTAACATTCATGTGCATGTGTCTTTATAATAGAACAATTTATAATCCTTTGGATATATACCCAGTAATGGGAATGATGGGTCAAATGGTATTTCTATTTCTAGATCCTTGAGGAATCGCCACACTGTCTTCCACAATTGTTGAACTAATTTACACTCCCACCAACAGTGTAAAAGTGTTCCTATTTCTCCACATCCTCTCCAGCATCTGTTGTCTCCAGATTTTTTAAAGATCGCCATTCTCAATGGTGTGAGATGGTATCTCAACGTAGTTTTGATTTGCATTTCTCTAATGACCAGTGAGAAACAGCATTATTTCTTTACCACTCAGCACAGAGCCGTATTTGTTTGGGGGAAACCATGGAACTCTCTACCAAAAGCAATGTGAAAATACATACAGCAACTCAGTGACAATGATGTTAACCAAAACTAGCAAGCAGGACTGTTGGGGGCCAGCAAATACAAATGCTGATTTCAGTAAGTGTCAAGTTCAGTCTTAAGGGCTGGGCCCTTTTCAGGTGCAAAACAGTGACAAACAATGGCTCTAGGGCACGTGAACACTCTTGGAGATCTTTAGAGATATTTGAGTGAAAAAATTTGTAAATCAATTTGGAATTAGTGTTCAAAGAGTAGATGAGACTGAAGAGACATTGCAAATTATGTGTTAATGTATATGGAACTTTATTTGGATGCAGGTTCATATTAAATTAATACATGCACCAAGCATAAAGAAAGATTAATCTATTTTGAGGGTCAGTTATATTTATTATTGTAAAATAGTAGCAGGATATTCTGGTTAACAAAGCAGTCTCATGAACTTAGTTAACATGAGGCTACCGCTGAGAGAGAGATCTTCTCTACAAACACTGATAGGCCAGACTTTTTAGTCTCCTCTATAAGGCTAAGAAAAATGCCTTAAAAATATGTCTGAATAGCTAGCTAGCCTCTATCACATGATATCTGGATTGTCTCTACATCTTTATTTTTTATCTGTATCAATAAGAAACAAAATATTTATGAATTGGGTAATGTTACCTTTATCCATTTTAAATGGAAATAAACAAGGGCTCAGACATTGTGACAGTTTGCCGAAATCACCTTGAGGGTAATAGTGGAATCTAGGCTCAAAATTTGGTCTCTTGACTCCAAGTACTGTGTTATTTTATCTGTTCCCCTCTTCTGTAGTGAGTGTGACAATCTGAAAACTAGAGATATTGATGAAAGGAGGGAGGGGTGTTTTCTTTTCATTGAAAAGGTTCAGTAATTCTGGACAAATGTTGAAAAGAGAATTAAGCTTTAAAAAAATCTTTTTTTTTTCCACAATCTATCCATAATGTTGGAAGTCTAATTCTGTGTGTGTGTGTGTGTGTGTGTGTGTGTGTGTGTGTGTGTGTGTGTGTTTTGGAATGGGCAAGGGAGAGATCTTGAAATTATTTCTGTGATTTGATTCACTGTATTTTACAAGTAGCTCTGATAAGCACAGTACAACAGTGTGACAATAATTCTTACATTGATTCTAAATGCAAATGATAATTTTATGGTCTGGGTTATTTAATTCTCTTCTGAAGCTTAGAGATTTAATTACCTGTTTTTTTCTGCTATAATCCAAGTGGCATGTTATTAATTTTCTAATGTATTTGTAATGTTTTCTCTTTGCAACAGTTTGTGTTACATATGAGTTTAACTATCAGACAGAAATCAAGCAATGCTGAGTTTGGGTGCTCTCTGCAGAATAGCTGACTAGCAATATTTGGATCAGTGGATCCAAATATCTTTGAAAATATAAAATGTAAAATATATATTATATATTTCTAAAGTTTGTCTTCTTAAAGCTCATTTATTTCAATGGCATTTTTGTTGATTAAGGAAGTACATGCTTGTTTGACATGTTGAAAATAAACGCCCCTGAGAAGGAAAACATGTGAACCCTCTATAAGTCTTTTATTCCATGAGAATTGGCTTTTGCAATCAACTCATGGTAATTTCAGGAAATACTGAAAGAATCAAATATAAAAACATGACTCACTGGGAAAGTTAGTTCCAGAAAGTGGGTACTACCCCAGGGGCCAACAGGGCAGAAGAAAGAGTGAGCGTTGGGATCAGCAGAACTGGGTTTGAATCGTGATGTCACATTGTGTGCTGAATATGTGACTTTGAACAATACAATGAAATCATTCAAGCCTCTATTTCTTTCCTGGAAATTGGGATTGATAGTACCACCCTATTCGACTTCAAAAGATTATTCTGGGGGCAAGTTAAGGAATAAATCTTAAAGTGTTTTATAAAAGTTTATATATAAACAACAGACAGATGCCATTTAACTTCAGCAAAAAAGGAACTTACTGAAAGACCTTGGGTAATTTAATAACTGAAAGGACAAAGCTGGGGTGCCAGGTATAGAAAGCACAGTAACCAGGGCTGCTGAACCAGGAATCTAAATAACAAGTGGGCAGTCTTGTCTAGATGTCATTACCAGGATGAATCAGCCTTGCCTTTCTCTTTGAGATCTTCTGCTCAAGATTCAGAATCCCAGAACAGAGAGAGAAAGAGGGTAGGGGGAAAGGGGGAGGGGGAGGGGGAGGAAGGGGTGAGGAGGGAGAGGGGAGCAGACAGACACCAGGAAAAACCAGAAACCCAGACCAAAAGTCCTCCTCATGGATTACGGATTAGCTAGGGCAAAGCAGCTTGATTAATAGACCTTCAAAACTAGCAAGGGGAAAGAAGAAATGCTGTGAGGCGAAACTGAATGGAAACTGGGTGACAAAACTACTGATGTTCGCTGAAAAGGCTCTACAATTATTTGTTCCTTTGGGAGAGCAGGCTGCAGAGAAGAAGCAATGGTGGCAGTCTGGGGGAGTGAGAGGCAGGTGGAGCTCTGGTTAGCTAGGGCCTCTCTGGCAGGGGTGCATACCTTGGGGAAGACGATAAAAGAGTGTGAAGAAGGAGGAGGATAGGGTGGATACAAAAAATGGAGATAGGAGGACAGTTAAAAGACAAACACTGGTGATTTTAACAGAATGTTTTGTATCCTAATGATTTCATATAAAATATGAAGATAAACATAGACATTATCAATTCAGTTTTTTGAGTTGGTTGACCTAGTTCTTCAAAAGTGGGGGTTTTAGCTTATCTTGTGCGCATCCTAGGCTTGCACGAAAGTGCCTGAAAGGACTTGAAAGAGATACTTGGAATGGCTGGGCCTCTACCACATCACTCAGTAATGCTCCAGGTTATATGCTTTATGAATTGGGATTTCATGTGTGAATATCATACAGAAAGAAGTTTGATTGCTAAAAATAGCACTAGAAAACTGTTGTCTGCTAAAGGAAACCATGAAGAATTGTTTTGAATAGCATAGTCTCGGTCTCCATCAACAGCTGGGCAGCTGGGTACACAAGCATGCTATTGCTTTATTGTTTGATACATATTAATATTACCTCAGTGTTGTTCACACAATTGATTTTGCCATGGTCAGAAAGAGTCTCAGTCTACAGAAAATATTTACCTGCCAAGAGGGTTTGTGAGGGTTTGTTGAAATAATCCTGAATTGTATTTGATCCATTTGGTCAACAGTGGAATTAATAGGCTTAAGCAGATCAGACTTCTTTGCTGAAAATACCTCCTTCTTTCTTAGTTTGTGCCCTGAAAGGCCAGAGTTCAGCTGCCAAGGAATCTCTAATCCTCTTTGACATCAGGGAATTTTCTTGGCTCATTCATTTGCCCCCTGGTATCCATTAGCATTTTCATGTGCTGTGTGGAGTAAATGAAACTGTCTTATGTGGACTGCAGTGAGGTTAGAGATAGCATGTGTTAGAGGGAGATGAAAGGTTTCAGGGTATGCATTTTCTTAGTTTTGCTCCAAGCAAAACAAACTGTGTGCATATTCTTAGATTGCCCAAAATAAGCTGAGCAAAGGGTTTTATGTAAGTTGAAGTCAGTGACTGAAACAATAATACCTTAGACATACATTAGCCTACCATTTAGCTTTGAAGATGCTTTTATCACATACTTGTTCAATTGCATTTTTCTTTGTTTTTTTTTTTGAGACAGGCTCTCACTGTCACCCAAGCTGGAGTGTAATGGCTGAATCATGGCTCACTACAGCCTTGACCTCCTCGAGTTCAGGTGATCCTCCCACCTAGCCTCCCGAGTAGCTGGGACCACAGGCATGTATCACCAGGCTTAGCTAATTTTTTGAATTTTTGTATGGTTTCATCATGTTGACCATGCTGATTTTGAACTCTTAGGCTCAAGTGATCCAGCTGCTTCGGCCTCCCAAAGTGCTAGGATTATAGGCATAAACCACTATGACTGGCCCAATTGCATATTTAATCTGATTATGTAGCTAGATCTTCAGGGTCAAAGTAGAAGCAGTCATATCTGTATATCTGTGTCTATTGATATAAATATATAGGTATTTCCCAAGTACACCACTATAATTTTAGTTGTCTATCCTGTTACCCTTATAAAATTCTTTGTAGAAAAAATATAAATAGGTATGCCCTGATACATGTATTTGCACATGTCACTGGTATGGTGCTAAAAGAGGCTTGTGTGTTATGATTTATACTTGCTTGAGAAAGGCTGCCTAGTGGAGAAGACAGACCAAATTATATAACAGAAGATGATAATAAAAAGGGCAGAGTGGGAAAATTTTAGAATGGAGAGGATTATAGGATATAGAATACTGTTTATATCAAATATTTTTATTTTATAGGCTAAATTAAAAATACATGCTTATTTTCAAAAATGGTGAAAATATTAAGATGAGGAAAATACAAAGGGGCATAAAAATCCCGAAAGTAATCTTAGCGTCCTAAAGCAACTAACAGCATTTCTCTACATTTTATTCCAGGCTATTGTCTCCCCCTTTATTTCCATTTTTCTATTGTTATATTCATTCAACATACCATTATGTGCTTTGCTTTGTTTGCTCAATAGTATAAAATAAGATAAGCATCTTTGTGAATATTTGTCAATATTTCATATTATTTCTAAATCTAGGTTTCCAAGAATGGACTTAATGGTTAGACATGTTTATTTTTTTTCTACTATGAACAGTTAAATTTATTGAGATTGTTATAATTTTCATAATTGTGTTATAAAATGTAACTCTGTCATGTCCCTAGACCAGCAAGTTTTCTAAAGTCCCAAAACAATTGGATTTAAAATATTATTTTCCTCATAACACAGCTTTACTGTACAGAGCCAGATAGGAGTTAGACAAAGATAAAATAGAACATGTACAGGATTTTTTCAATTTGTGCTTCAATAGAAATTACTCTTTAATGACTATACATTTTTTGTTAGTGATTTTTTGAAAACTAGAATTAATTTTAAATGAGACAAAAGTTTTTCTGCTGTATAAATATATCCATTTTCTTAATATCAATTATATAGGAAATATGTCTCCATTAATCTTTTTTTTTCTACTTTTAAGTTCAGAGGTACCTGTGCCAGTTTGTTATATAGGTAAACTTGTGTCTTAGGGGTTTGTTGTACAGATTATTTCCTTACCCAGTCATTAAACCTAGTACCTATTAGCTATTTTTCCTGATCTTCTCTTCCTTCACATCCTCTACCCTCTAAAAGGCCCAGTGTGTGTTGTTCCCCTCTATGTGTTCATGTATCATCATCATTTAGTTCCCACTTATAAGTGAGAACATGTGGAATTTGATTTTCTGTTCATGAATTAGTTTGTTAAGGTAAGAGTCTCCAGCTCCAACCATGTTCCTGCAAAGGACATGATCTTGTTCTTTTTTATGGCTGCGTAGTATTCTGTGGTGTGTATGTACCACATTTTCTTGATTCAGTCTACCACTGATGGGAATTTAGGTTGCTTCCATGCCTTTGCTATTGTGAGTAGTGTTGCAATGAACATACGCATGTGTGTGTCTTTATGGTAGAACAATTTATATTCCTCTGGGTATATATCCAAAAATGGGATTCCTGGGTTGAATGGTAGTTATGTTTTAAGTTCTTTGAGAAATTGCCAAATGGCTTTAAACAGTGGCTGACCTAACATTCCCAGAAGCAGTGTATAAGCATTCCCTTTTTGCCACAACCTCACCAACATCTGTTATTTTGACTCTTTAGTAATAGCCATTCTGACTCATGTGAGATAGTATCTCATTGTGGTTTTGATTTGCATTTCTCCAATGATCAGTGATACTGAACTTTTTTTTCCTGTAATTGTTGGCTGCATGCATGTCTTTTCTTTTGAAAAGTGTACATGTCCTTTGCCCACTTTTTAATGTTTTTTTTTTCTAGTAAATATGTTTAAGTTTCTTATATATGCGGGATATTAGACCCTTGTTGGATGCATGGTTTGCAACAATTTTCTCCAATTCTATAGTTTGTCTGTTTACTCTGTTGATGGTTCTTTTTTCTTCCCTGTGCAGAAGCTCCTTAGTTTAATTAGATCTCGTTTGTCAAGTTTTGCTTTTGTTGTAATTGCTTTTGGTGTTTTTGTCATGAAATCTTTGTCCATTCATATGTCCAGAATAGTAGTGCCTAGGTTGTCTTCCAGGGTTTTCATGTTTTGGTTTTTACATTTAAGTCTTTAATCCATCTTGAGTTAATTTTTGTGTACAGTATAAGGAAGGGGTCCAGTTTCATTCTTCTGCATATGGGTAGCCAGTTCTCCCAGCATCCTTTATGGAATAGGGAATAATTTCCCCTTTGCTTGCTTTTGTCAAGTTTGTCGAAGATCAGATGGTTGTAGATGTGTGGCCTTATTTATTTCTGGGTTCTATATTCTGTTTCATTGTTCTTTGTGTATGTTGTTTTACCAGTATCATGCTGTTTTGGTTACGGTTGCCCTGTAGTATATTTCGAAATTGGGTAGCATGATGTCTATAGCTTTATTCTTTTTTTTTTTTTTTTTTTTTTAAGGTTGGCCTTGGCTGCTCCATGTACTGTGGTCCTGGAGATTGTTATGAATTTTTGGTTTCATGTGAATTTTAAAATAGTTTTTCTAGTATGGTGAAGAATGCCAATGTTTGTTTAATACAAATAGAATGGATCTGTAAATTGCTTTGGACATTATGGTCATCTTAATGATATTTTTCCTATCCATGTGCTTGGAATGTTTTTCCATTTGTGTCATCTGATTTCCTGGAGCAATGTTTTGTAGTTTTCCTTGCAGAGATCTTTTACCTCCCTGGTTTCTTTATTCTTAGCTATTGGGTTCTTTTTGTGGCCATTGCTAATGGGAATGTGTTCCTGATTTTGCTCTCAGCTTGTCTGTTGCTGGTGTATAAGAATGTTAGTGATTGTTGCACATTGATTTCTCTATCCTGAGAATTTGCTTAAGTTTATCACCTAAGGGAGCTTTTGGACTGAGACTATGGGGTTTTCTAGTTATGGAATCATGTTATCTGAAAACAGGGGTAGTTTGACTTCTTCTGTTACTATCTGTATGTCCCTTTACTTTGTTTTGCCTGATTGCCCTGGCCAGGACTTAAAATACTATGTTGGATAGGATTGGTGAGAGGGCATCCTTGTCTTGTGCTGGTTTTCAAGAAAAATGCTTCCAGCTTTTGCCGATTCAGTATGATAGCTCTTATTATTTTGGGGTATGTTCCTTTAATACCTGGTTTATAGAGAATTTTTAACATGAATGAATGTTGAATTTTATCAAAACCCTTTATTGAGTTAGTCATGTAGTTGTTATCTTTTGTTGTGTTTATGTGATGAATGACATTTATTAATTTGCGTATGTTGAACCAACTTTGCATCCCGGGGATAGAGCCTACTTGATCATGGGTGAATACGCTTCTGGATTCAGTTTGCCAGTATTTTGTTGAGGATTTTTGCATCAGTGTTCATCAAGGATATTGGCCTGAAGTGTGTGTGTGTGTGTGTGTGTGTGTGTGTCCCCGTGTCTGTCCATCCCTGCCAGGTTTCAGTATAAGAATAATGTTGTCCTCATAGAATGAGTTAGGGAAGAGTCCCTCCTCAAGTTTATGGAATAGTTTCAACAGAAATGGTACCAGGCCTTCTTTGTACCCCTGATAGAATTCAGCTATGAATCAGTCTGGCCTTGGGCTTTTTTTGGTTGGTAGGTTATTGCTGACTTAATTTCAGCACTTGTTATTGGTCCATTCAGACTCAGTTTCTTCCTGGCTCAGTCTTGGAGGGTGTGTATGTGTCCAGAAATTTATCCATTTCTTCTAGCTTTTCTAGTTTCTGTGTGTAGAGGTGTTCATAATATTCTCAGATGGTTATTTGTATTTCTCTGGGGTCAGTGGTAGTATCCCCCTTGACAATTCTGATTGTATTTGTTTGAATTTTCACTCTTCATTAGCCTATCTAGCAATCTATGTATTTCATTAATTTTTTTCCAAAAAACAGCTCCTAGATTCGTTGATATTTTGAATGGGTTTTCATGTCTAATCTCCTTCAGTTTAACTCTCATTTTATTTCTTATCTTCTGATAGCTTTGGGATTTGTTTGCTCTTTGTTCTCTAGTTCTTTTAGTTGTGATGTTAGATTGTTAATTGAGATCTTTCTAGGTTTTTGATGTGGTCATTTAGTAGTATAAATTTCTCTCTTCACACTGCCTTAGCTATGTCTCAGAGATTCGAGTATGTTGTCTCTTTGTTCTTGATTTCTGCTTTACTTTCATTATTTACCTAAGACTCATTCAGGAGCAGGTCATTCAATTTCCATGTAATTGTATGGTTTTGAGTAACTTTCTTAGTCGTGATTTCTAATTTCAGTGTGCTGTGGTTCAAGAGATTATTTATGATTTCAGTTCATTTGCATTTGTTGAGGAGTGTTTTACTTCTGATTATATGATTGTTTTTAGAATATGTGCCATGTGAAGATGAGAAAAATGTATATTCTGTTGTTTTGGGTGGCAATTTCTATAGATATCTGTCAGGTTTATCTGATCCAGCGCTGACTTGAAGTCCTGAATATCTTTGTTGATTTTTTGTTTCAATGATCTGTTTAATATTGTCAGTGGACTGTTAAAGTCTCTATTATTATGTGGAAATTGAAGTCTTTTTGAAGGTCTCTAAGAACTTGCTTTATGCATCTGGGTGTCCTTGCATTGGGTGTAATGCTTTACCATTAGGTAATGCCGTTCTTTGTCTTTTTTGATCTTTGTTGGTTTAAAGTCTTGTTTTGTTTGAAAATAAGATTGCAATCCCTGCTTTTTTGTTTTTCTTTTGCTTGGCAGATTTTTCTTCATCTTTTAATATTAAGCCTATGTGTGTCATTGCATGTGAGGTGGGTCACTTGAAGATAGCATACCAATGGGTCTTGGTTCTTTATCCAGCTTGCCGTTCTGTTAGTTTTAATTGGGACATTTGGCCCATTTACATTTAAGGTCAGTATTGATATGTGTGGGTTTTATCCTGTCATGTTGCTAACTAGTTATTTTACAGACTTGTTTATGTGGTTGCTTTATATTGTCACTGGTCTATGTACTTCAGTGTATTCTTTTTTTTTTTTTTTTTTTTTAAAAAAAAAAAAAAAAAAAAAAAAAAAGAAAAAAAGAAAAAGAAAGAAAAGAAAGAAAGAAAAATAAAAAATACTAATTAAAAAAAGAATGAAGGACAGGAAGAAAAAGGAAGAGGGAGAGAGAATGGAAGTGTTGCTTTATTGCCCAGGCTAGAATGCAGTCTAAAAATGGGTATTTAAAACATCTTTTATACCAATAATTGTGCTTGATAATGGAGACAGGAAACAATGAGGGAAGAAAATAACAAGCAGTCAACCAATATTTCATTTCATTTCACACCTGTAAGTAAGTGTGATGTGGTACTGATAAGAGTATATTTTGTGTATTTAAAGTGGAGAGTTCTATAAATGTTTATTAAGTTTACTTGTTCCAGATCTGAGTTCAAATCCTGGATATCCTTGTTAATTTTCTGTCTCGTTGATCTGTCTAATATTGATGTTGAAGTCTCCCACTATTATCATGTGGGAGTCTAAGTCTCTTTATAAGTCTTATGTATCTGGGTGTTCCTGTATTGGGTGTGTATATATTTAGGATCGTTAGCTCTTTTTGTTGCATTGATGGTTTTACCATTATGTAATGTCCTTCTTTGCCTCTTTTGATCTTTGTTGCTTTAAAGTCTATTTTATTAGAGGTGAGAATTGCAACTCCTGCTTTTTATTTATTTATTTATTTTTGCTCTCCATTTGGTTGGTAAATCTTTCTCCATCCCTTTGTTTTGAGTCTTTGTGTATCCTTGCATGTGAGATGAGTCTGGATGCAGTATTGTAAATTCTTCATTATGTTGATGCTCTTTACTTTTTGGTATATTTTTGGAAAGGCTGATACTGGTTGTTCCTTTCTATGTGTAGTGGTTTTTTCAGAAGCTCTTGTAAAGCAGCCTGGTGGTGATGAAATCTCTGAATAGTTGCTTGTTCACAAAAGATTTTATTTTTCCTTTGCTTATGAAGCTGAGTTTGGCTGGGTATGAAATTCTGGGTTGAAAGTTCTTTTCTTTAAGGATGTTGAATATTGGCCCCCACTCTCTTCTGGCTTGTAGGATTTCTGCTGAGAGACCTGCTGTGAGTCTGATAGGCTTCCCTTTGTGGGCAACCTGACCTTTCTCTTTGGCTGCCCTTAGTATTTTCTCCTTCATTTCAACCCTATTGAATCTGGCGATTATGTGCCTCGAGGTTCGTCTTCCTGAGGAATATCTTTGTGGTGTTTTCTGTATTACCTGGAGTTGAATATTGTCCTGCCTTGCTAGGTTGGGAAAGTTTTCCTGAATAATATCCTGAAGAGTATTTTCCAGCTTGGATTCATTCTCTCTGTCACATTCAGGTACACCTATCAAACGTAGATTAGGCCTTTTCACATAGTCCCATATTTCTTGGAGACTTTGCTCATTCCTTTTTATCCTTTTTTTTCCCCTAATCTTGTCTTCTCGTTTTATTTTGTTAAGTTGGTCTTCGAACTCTGATATCCTACTTCAGTGTATTCTTATACTGGCTGGTAAAACAATCTTTCCTTTTTATATTCAGTGCTACCTTCAGGATCTCTTATAGGGCAAGTCTGGTGGTAATGAAGTCCCTCAGAATTTGCTTTTATGAAAAGAATCTTGTTTCTCCTTTGCTTATGAGCTTACTTTGGTCAGATATGAAATTCTGGTTTGGAATTTCTTAAGATTGTTGATTATTGGCTCCCAATCTCTTCTGATTTATAGGGTTTCTGCTGAGAAGTCTGCTGTTAGTCTGATAGGCTTCACTTTGTAGATGATCTGACCTTTCTCTTTAGCTGCCTTTAACTTTTTTTCTTTCATTTTGATCTTAAACAGTCTGATTATGTGTCTTGGGATGATCTTGTGAAGTATCTTAACAGGGTTCTTTGCATTTCCTGAATTTGAATGTTGACTTCTCTAGCTACATTTGGCAATGTTCTCATGGATGATATCCTGAAACATGCTTTCTAAGTTGATTCAATTCTCTCCATCTCTTTCATGGACACTAATAAGTTATATATTTGGTCTCTCTATATAATTCTGTATTTCTCAGAGGTTTTTGTTCCCTTTCATTCTTTTTTCTCTATTCTCATCTGTTTTATTTGGGAAAGCCAGTCTTCAAGCTCTGAGAGTCTTTCTTCTGGTTGGCCTGTTCTGCTATTTACACTTGTGATTGCATTATGAAATTGTTGTAGAGTGCTTTTTTAGCTTTATCAGGCTGGTTACATTTTTTCTTTTTATACTGGCTATTTTGTCTGTCAGTGACTACATTGTTTATCAGAATTTTTAACCTCCTCAGAGTAGGTTTCAATGTACTCCTATAGCTCAATGATCTTTTTTCCTATCCATATTCTTAATTCTATTTCTGTCATTTTACCCATTTAAGCCTGGTACAGAACCCTTGCTGGAGAGGTGATATGGTCATTGGAATGATAGAAGGCACTCTGGCTTTTTCCGTTTTCAAGGTCATTGCACTGATTTTTATATTTGCAGGCTTATCTTCCTTCAATCTTTGAGGTTGCTTATCTGTGGATGGGTATTTTTTAATTATCTTACCTGATGACCTTCAGAGTTTGATTGTGGTATAAGGTGGATTCAGCTAACTTTCTTCCTTTCTGGAAGATTTTAGGTTGCCAGTCCTTAGCTCCCAACTCCTTGATTGTGTGCTCCAACTTGGGGGGACTTGTATGGGACCCAACTTTGATTCCTAAACTCTGGCTCCTTGAGTTTAGGAATCTACTGTGCTGTGGGGACTGAGGTGCTCCCAGATCACTGATCACTACACTCCAATGAGTTGTGTCAGCCAAAGAATTTCATAGTGCAGTGAAAGCAGGATCCACCCTCCTTTGCTTGTGCCAGCAGCAGTGACAGCGGCAGCTGTAGCAGAGTGCTAGTGGGTGCCAGAGTGCCTGTCTCCCTGTGGACATTCACCACAGTTGTGGTGGTAATGCAGCTGGGGGTGTCATGGGTGGGGTCCCCTGCTGACGGCTGTGTGTGTGGTCACAGTGGAAGTGGGGTTGGCTGGGTGGGGGGGGTGTTGGCGAGTGCAGATCTGGTTGCCTTCTTTGTGCCATATAAACAGTAGTGGTTGCTCAGGGCAGGGGAGGGTCTATTCTTCTCTGTGCAGTGTTAGCACGAGATCAGGGCATTAGTAGGGTTGGGCCTGGCTGGCTCTGTGCCCACCAAAGATCCACCTGCAATGGTAGTGAGTGGTGTGGGGGGAGGAAGGAAAGGACTGTATCCCCATGAACTCATGCAAGAAAAGCAAATCCCGTTGACATAGACATTTACCAGCAAACTGCTTTGGGGAGTTGCAGTGGGCCCATTGAGAGCTGCAGTCTGGGGAGGAAGTATATAGCTGGTGCTTGCCTGTAGGGGTCACCCAACTGGAGTTCTTCACTGGTCAGTCATGGTCTGTCAGTGTATAATCTGTGGTAAGTGTCCCCAGAGTACTCAAGGCTA
This sequence comes from Cebus imitator, assembly GCF_001604975.1. Lineage (NCBI taxonomy): Eukaryota > Metazoa > Chordata > Mammalia > Primates > Cebidae > Cebus > Cebus imitator. The sequence goes on along the minus strand of NW_016107510.1, from coordinate 1,927,924 downwards.
TCCTGCAAGCAGGTGTGGCCAAGCTGGGGCCCTGGGAGAGGCTACAGACCAAGGAGTGCTCAGGTCCGACTGGCTCCATCTAACGGGCAAGACTGTACTGCAGAGTTTGCACTAGGAAAACTGTTGGTTCTAAAAGTTTCCTGTGAGAGCAAGTGGATCCTGGGGGTTGGCCATCTCTGGTCATGCTCTGCAACGGACACTACCACACCAAACCCTCTGTGCTCCACATCAGCTGGCTTGCTGCCCCTACCACTTCTCTAAGCAGCTCTCCCTGCCAACTCAAGTGTCTTTAATGGTTGAGAAGTCTGTTTCTGCTGGGGCTTCAGAGGCTTATGGTGAGAGAAGGTTATGCTTTGATGATTCTACTCACCCATACTGGAGCCATTGAGGGCCAGGAATGAGTCTAGGTACACCATAGCCTCATGTAGAGTTCTCAGCTTTCTCCCCTTTCAGCCAAGTTTCTGTGTCCTCTCTGTCCACTCTCAGTGCCTTCCCTTTGAAGATCTGGTAGGAACATCACAGTCATCTAAGTCCCTTGGTGGAAGCTGTCACCTGGCTATATCTAGTCAGCCATCTTGCCCTCCCCTCATAAACATGTTTAGATTTTTGAGGCCCCTAACTTCTAGAAGGGCTCTGGTAACTTAAATTTACTTTTATATTCAAATTTACCCTTTGATTTACACTTTCTAAAGCCCTCAATCAAAAGGCATATCAATTTGGGTAGCATAATTGACTTTTATCAACACTGAATTTATAATTTTTGTTGAATTTAGGCATTTGATGTTCAGAAAGTTATTTTTGAATTTTTACTTTTGCATGTTTTTGATTACTAGTACAGTAATGTTTCATGTGTTCATTGAGTATCACTATTTCACTTTTTGTAATTATCTATTCATGTATTCATATACTATTTCTGTTTATAGATACATATTTTTTCTTCCTGTGTTTCTATTTAGATTTACTTTTTTACTCAAATAAGTTATTAAATATATTAACACTTGTTAACTAAATTGCACATATTTCTCGGAGCTCGTAATGTTTTCTAACTTTCTTGTTAATGTGCATGCAAATATATACATATATATATATATATATATATATATATATATATGTATATGTATATAGTTTTGAGATGTAGTCTTGCTCTGTTGCCCAGGCTGGAGTGCAGTGGCATGATCTCAGCTCACTGCAACCTCTGCTTCCTGAGTTCAAGCCATTCTCCTGCCTCAGACTTCCCAGTAGCTAAGATTATGGGTGTGCACCACTATGACTGGCTAATTTTTGTATTTTTACTAGAGTCAGGGTTTTGGCATGTTGGCCAGGTTGGTCTTGAACTCCTGACCTCAGGTGATGTACCCACCTTGGTCTTCCAAACTGCTGGGATTACAGGCATGAACCACCACACTCAGCATATTCATTAAATTTTTAATGCATGGGCATTGGAAGGTGTCATGTGTTTGTGTATATCTATTTATTCCATCATGATTTCTGCTGTTAATTGCATGCTTATAAACATTTTCATCATTTCAGAATCACATAAGTAATGTCCTACAGTTATTATGTTTTCATATTTTATATTTAATCTTTTGATCTCTTGGGAAGTAATCTTGGCATGTGACATAGTGTAGGAGCCTACTCTGGTTTCTTTCCGTCCCAGTCTCCTTACCTGATTCTTGCCTATCTGGCTATCTCTATTCATCTCCCTTACTCTCTCTTGAATCATTACTCTCCATTCACATAGAGAGTAATTCTTACTCTTCCTTTACACTCCAAGCTGGTTTCTCTCTTATGGTTTTGACATTTGCTTCTCCTGCTTGGGTCTCTTATGGTTTTGACACTTGGTTCTCCTGCTTGATAAGGAATATGGCTTATTCCTTATCATTCTTTGTCTGTATCAAAGAAGTCTTCCTGAGCCCTCTATCTTAGCTACTGCTTTTCTATCAGCATAGGTCCCTTGACCTTATTAATAGTTTCTTTCTGGGATTTAGCAGTATCCAAAATTGCTTGTCCATTTAATTGTATTGTCTTTAACATCAGTGTACAGACTCCATGAAAACATGGGCTTTGTCTGTCTGCTTTACAACAATTTCCCCAGCATCAAGAATTGACCTGGCATATAGTACATATTCAACAAATACGTTCTTTGGACAAATGAATAAATAGATTTGTCACGTATTATTGGCCAAGTATTATGCTGTAAAAATAATGACATTAGCCACTAACTTTTACTGGGTACTTATTCTTGATAGTTTGTCTGTTAGAAATTGCCTTTGCAAAAATCGTAATAGTGAGAGAAATCTAACATCCCTGACTCCATCTGGTTTCTAATTTCACAAGCTAACTGCCTTTGTTCATTCCTGGGCATAAGCCAGGCTAACTATTGGAGAAATTTAAAGTATAGTTTAACTTTAAAGCAAGGATAATGATAGTCACTTTCCAAAACTAAAGCCCTCTTTGTTTAGGAACGAAAACTGCCTTTGTAAAGCTAATGAAAGTCCTCAAGGTTAGAATTATGGGAAGGGCCTGAATTTTGCTAAGATGTAGGCTTAATTAAATGATAAACAGCCATTGCTTCCTAGGTTTCCTTTTTACAGTTGCTGCTCAGGAGTCACATAGTCTGAAGTCAAAAGATTTATAACTATTCCAATTGCTCCCATAGATAACATCACTATTGTGGAACCTAAGACTGGTCTGTGAGATATTTTTCAGACTTCTGCATTCTGGCAGAACAGCTGATGCCACCCAGACCCATGACCCATACCACAAAATTGACTCGATTAGTCCTGTGAGCCCTACCTGGAAACTGACTCAGCACATGAAGACAGTTAATTTTATAGTTTAGAAATACCTATGATTTCATCTATAACCAATTAGCAGCACTCATTCCCTACCCGCCCCCCCCCCCTTTGCCAAATTAGCCTTAAAAATTCTAACTTCTGAGTTCTCAGGAGGCAGATTTGAGCAATATCTCCCATCCTCCTCTCTTGATGCTCCGTGATTATTAAGCTCTTTCTCTACTGCAACACCTGCTTTGTTAGAGTATTGGGTTTTTCTGTGCAGCGGGCAAGAAGAACTTATTGAGCTGTAATATGCTTGCTTTGGTATTTTGTGAACGTTATTTTATATAATCCACCAAACAAGATTTGCCAATTGAGGACTTAATGAACTTTATTACTGCAAACAGCACTTAATAATAATAGATGCTATTATATACCTCACTTACAGGTAGAAAGCAGAAGCATTGAGAGTTTAAGTAAATGTGTTAAGATCAAAAAGCTAAGTAAGGAAGAATGCTATAGCTTTATAATATGTTTTGCATATTTACCTGCCCATTTCTCCTGGAAAAATGTTTTGCATTCATTTTAATTAGTTTATTCTACCAAGTAAACTTTTAGATTTTCCTTTTAGTTTCTTTCTAATTTTTCTAACCTTTTGATTAGAATTGAATGAAACCCTTCCTTAATTTGGAAACAGCTTCATCTTAGTATTAACCATCACAGTAACTTTTTAGAAAGTATGATATGGCAGGATTTTTTCATCCCATAAAATTCCTTCCTCCCTTCCTCCTTCCTTCCTTCCTTACCCATTCTTTCTTCCTTTCTTTTCTTTTTTTTTTAAGTTTAGAGATGGATTCTTGCTATGTTACCCAGGCTGGTGTCAAACACTTGGTCTCAGTGATTTGCACATCTCCACCTCCCAAAGTGCTGGAATTACAGGCATGAGCCACTGCACTCAGCTTCATCCCATAAAATATCTATTGTTCTCTTGTGGACCCTCTCTTTTTTATGGTGATTATCCTCCATCTCCTTACCTACTCTGAGAAAATGTACTCAAACATTGTTCTACAAACTTAGATCCTCATAAAGGAAACACGATACAAGAAGAATTTATTAAATTTAAGCCTGACACAGTTCCATCTCTCTGGGTATGTCTCACCTCTTTTTAAACCTCTAATGCTTTGATCATAAACATATACTGTTGTAGGGGAGGGATACGGTGGTGGTTAGATTATGGTTAACTCAGTCCTTACTAAAAACTCTTTCTGCTGCTTTTGATCTCTTGTTGTTGCTTTTGTTTCATTTTTTCCTATATTAAATGCATCAGCTCAGCTCTTTCTCTTCATAAATGTGGTCATAATTTAGTGGCAGTGGCCATAATTTAATCTTCAAAACTTGAAGCCATTTTGTCATCTGAGAGGATCCTCTCCAATATGTATTCCTTAATACACGCATGCACACCTTAGAGTTAGAGAAGGTGGAAAGGTAGGGCTAAGATACTTGTGATGGTGAAGACTTGAAGAGGCCTGAAATATGTTGATTGGATTGTAGTGAAGCGGAAGTCATCCTAGTGCTGTGAAACAAACACATGATTTGGAATCAGATACTCCTGGGTATGAATTCTGCCTCTAGCACTTATAAGCTTACCTTAAACAATGTAACCTTCCTGAGCTTTAATTTCTGCAGCTATTATTTGGAGATAAGAGTACCCACAAGAGTATTTGTCATGGGTATTAAGCGAAATCATGTATGTAAAATGCTTGACATGGCACCTGACCCGTGTGATGTCGAAGACATTACAACACTCATGATTATTATATTCACTCATATCAGGTGCAGGGAAAAAAACAATCGGGTTGTGATGAGGTGTAATTTGGCTAGTTTAAAATTTGTTCTGTAGTTGAGCTATTTTCCTGAGAAAGGAGATGTATCTCACCAAACTGAATCTACAGTGTGTGAAGAAGGCAAGGTGACTTTCAGCCTTCTTATAACCTGGTGCCTTTGCTTGCAAATGATGGCTGGTAAATGTTTTCCAGATTTTACTGGCACACTGTCATTTGATGGTTTCTTAATAATTTTCCATTTCCTCAATGTGTGAAATAATAAACTATAGCTATTTTGTTGGTCCATGGCAGGCCTATCTGTGATGTTGAGTAATTGCTTGGCACCCAGAAAAGATTGCCTTCTATATTTAAACATGTTTATCAATCATGCCTTCCAGACACCATCTGCCCAAGGAAGGCCACAACAAGTGGAGGTCCAGAGAAGAATGACTTTGGGAGGAAGCCTTTCCCAGGAGCATAGAACAGAATCCATTTGGCTCTAATGATTGTTCAAGGTGGATGAGGAGAGGGGAAGGGAAAATGTGTGATCAGATAAAACCCTTACCTGCTTATTAATTGAACAGGGCAGGTGCCAGGCTGCTCTGAATTCTGCTGGCAGGCTGCAGAATTTGCCGTTTCCCCTGTTAATAAGTCCTTCAGTGCAGCAGACATCTCTAGCAAGCTTTATAGCAAGAAATAATAAAAAATTTCAATTAATATGAACCCTGAGGTTAACTTTAAAATTTCCTTATCCTGTTCTAAAAGTGGAGGGTTGAAAGCAAAGATAAGAAAAGGAAAAAAACAAAAGTAGAAAATTGAGCCCACTGACATTATGAATTAATTCAAGAGAACAATTTTTTCTGTTCTTTTTCTGAACATCTGTTTTTTTTTTTTTTTTTTTTTTTTCTGAATTCCTTAGTCTGGTATTCAAGGTCACTTTCATATCTTCATGCTCTACCTGGGACATGGCCTCTGTAGCATTGGTACCAGTTAGACCTGAGCCCCTGGAGTGAGGCTGGTGGGACAGCGGGGGCTGGGGGGAGTGTTGGAGGCTTACTTCCTATTTCTCTATAATATGTTTCATATTTATCCTCATGGATATTCTCATTTCTATTTATTATCTGAGACCCAAAGAAAGTTTGGGAAATTTGCCCAAGAAATACAGTTAGTGAGTGACTGAAGTAGCACTTAATCCCACTTACATCCTATTTGCTTTCTCGTCTCCTTTCTCCCGCTTATCTGAAAGGTTCTTGAGGTCCAGGTTAGCTATGTACATAAGATTTACTGCTTTTTATTTATTAAAAATATTGTGCACACCAGGCAGAACATTTAGTAATAAGGAAAAGCCAAAGAAATGAAACTTTCGTAGACTTTTCACTAATATTTGATTTATATGCTTCCATTCATTTGGGGCTGTGTGTGTGTGTGTGTGTGTGTGTGTGTGTGTGTGTGTGTGTGTACACACATAATTAAACCATTTGGAAACTTACATAATTGTTGAGAGTATGTTTACTTGATTCAGACAGACCTTGACCTGGGTCTGAATGTACATTGACCCTCAGTTTTCCTATTTGGGGAAATAATAGTCTTTCTCACTTTGCATTTCTTTTCTTATGAAGTAGGAATAATGATACCTATTTCATAATTACTTTCCAAGAATTAAACCAAATAGTCTATTTAAAGCACATAACACTGGGCCCAGTTGATTAGATATTGTTATAATAACAATGATTACTGCAGTTATTATAATTATCAAGAATATTTTCCTTGTTAATAAGTGTTCTTCTACAATAGTATTTCTCAATGCTTGGTTCATTATTGTCCTACAAAAGGAGCTGTCTAAAACAGTTTTTACCTAATTGCTTCCTCCATGGAATTTTAATAACACAGATACATTGTATATCTGCTTGTGTACTTATTTATATCTATGTTTTTATATAGAAAGAACAAGATTTGTTTTCTTTTTTAATCCAACAAAACATCAATTTTAGCCCCCATTGAGAATGAATGTAGTATAACATGATTTATAACAGGTACAGGATATTCTGTTAAATAGATAAGCTATAATTTAGATAATCAAGACTATTATTTGAATCTTTGGATTGTTTAAAATGTTTCACTATTTTTAGCTACATTGTAATTAACATTGTACATAATGCATTTGTAGGTACAAATATATGTTTGTATATGTATATGCTTTTTCTTAGAATAAATTCCTCAAAATAAAAATCTTGATCAAAGGTTATGGATTTTTTAAAGCTGTATTTTGGATATATTTTGTTAAACTACTCTTTAGAAGTGTTGATACAAAACTACACTTTAATGAGCAATATCTGAATATACCTATTTCACTAAGTCTTATCTAAATGGATTATTAAAATGTATAAATTTTTATAATTTCTACAAAGGTTGGGGAAGTTTAGTTTTGAATCTAATTGCATCTCTACTGCACCTGATGCTGCTCTAACCTCATGGCATGGCTCACATGACCTGTCAGGGTTCAACTCCAGGCTTTCTTTATTCCCTATGCGACCCTTCACACCCCAGCATGATGAATACAATGCAGCTCCTGATCCAATCTACCTGTTTCATTCCTTTCATGTTCTTGTGTGTTCTACTCAGTGGTGGGTTGTCAAGGTTAGACACCAAGAGTCCTAACTGATTCAATAAAAACAGCCATATTTCTGTCCAGTGGCACTTCCATTTTCAATTTGGATTTCAGTTCCAATTCAGACTTATTTCTAAAGCCACAAAGAACAAAATGTAGTACTTGCCATTGACACAGCTTTGAAACTAGACACAGAATAAAAGACTGTACAGAGATAAAAAACAATGTTCTATCTAGTTCAGTGTTGATTTTGAGGGGGCATTTGTTGATACATCAAATGTATGTTGTGCAGCTAAGCACATAGTAATTCTAGTTTCTGCAAATATGATAATAGACTAGGTAAATGCTGTCACATTCATAGAGATTGAAAAATCTTATATAGTAGCAATAACCCAACCCAAGAAAGTAACACCAGCTTAAGCTGGCAAATAAAAAGAACAGAGTGGAACAGAAAAAATATGAATTATGCAAGAAAAAAATCGAAACTGAGCTAAAACGTTGGTCTGTTAAGCATTTTCAATAGCCCCTTAGAGAAGAGAAGTAAAATTTATGACAGGATCACACTGTGAATCTTGTAGCTTGTTTTATTAGTTTTTCTTTTTCAGCTCTCTAGTAAAATGTAGGCCATTCTTATTTCACAGTGAGAATATAGTCATTCTTAACAAAACCTTTTGTGGACTTCATAAATCTCTGAATTAAATAACTTTTTCATGTGATTTTATACTTAGCTACCTGAAGTACTGGGAGTACTGACCTGACAATCTGATAGTGAAGATTCTGGTGCTCAGTGAGCCAAATCAGAAAGTAGTTCCTCACATACACATGGTCTTAAGAAGGCTCATTTTATGCTGAGTATGTTATGTGTGGTGTAGGCAGGAGCTTTGAATGTCCAGGTGTTTTGGCTGGGCTCTTCTTAATCGTCATTGCTTATAAGACATCCCTCAATCTCCCAATCCAATTCAGCTGTCCTCTATTTGATGTTTAAAAAACATTAAATAGAACATTCCTATCCTAATATTGATTTCTTATTTTATGACTACCATTTTACTTCTCCTTTTTCTCAGCTAGACTGGGACTTTCCTGAAATGTTAACTATATTACTATTTCTCTATCACAAACCTATGGCATCATCTAACCACTGTAGTTGTCCAATGTAGATTTTTATAAAAGAAGTAAGGAAGGAAAGAATAAGGGGAAAAAAGAAAGAAAAGGTAGATTTGGGGGCAGATACTCAATCTGGTATGGAATTCTTCTAAACCTATAGCTCTGACTTAGGTCAATGATGCTGAAAGCTCACTGTGACCCTCAGCCACCAATATCTTCAACTTGCCAAAGCAGAAAAGGATATCAACAGATTTTAGGAACCGTCCTCATATTGCATTTGCTTGTTTCCTTAAAAAAAAAAAAACCAACATTTATTGTGCAGTTATTACATTTCAGATATGGGGCTCCAGATGCTGTGTTACCACCATCTGCAGCTTACCTTACAATAATCCTATACGGTAAGTATCATTGTCCTCATTTTACCTAAGAGAGTGAAGGTTTATAGAAGATAAAGAACTAGCCCAAGTGCACATGACTGTTAAGTATGATGGTTGAATTGTAAGTCTCCCCTTGTCCTGATTTGAGAGTCCACTTAACTACCAAACCTGTGATTCTATTTTTAGTCATACATACATTCCATGCAATCAATGTTTCAGTGAGCTTCTTAAAAAAGGCCTTTGGGAGCATCAAACCTACATGACTTACAGGAAGACATCATCATTATCACCTTTATGACTTTCTATGTGGCTGCATATGGCTCTTAAATTCTTTGACTTCAGAGAAAAAACATGTGAAATACTATCTGAGCTTTTGTGTCTGAGACTGATAAATGAGAGAGAAAGTTTTAGTGGGGAGGGAAAGAGAGAGCTAAGGGAGGAAATAGACTTTATACTTCATTTTTCTATTTGGAAACATCTACTTAAAATGAGCTTAAAAACTCCTTTCTTGTCTTTTCCTTTAGCTGTATTTATAGTAGAAAAATCAATTATTGTTGTGAATAAGTAAGTCAGTGGTTAAGGGGCCAGGAGAGGTTGGACCATTGCAGTAGAAGACCTCCTGGCCCCTGAGAAGAGTCCACCCAAACTGCGAGTAGATAACTGTTTCTTTCTCTTGTTCTCAGCAGGAATTCTTCTGTCCTCAACATTTTCCTGCTTTATGAGATCACAGATGTGAGGGTCAGATACTTCAAGACCCTATGTTCTGCACAAGGGTACTGCATTTTTCCTTTACTGCCAGATACCTTTATGGATACATTTTCTCTTGTACTTTTAATGGAAATTCTGCAGGAAAATGTAATAGAATATATTTAGTCTGCCCTTGGTTGGTATTCAATGTATCATTTTATTTCTTTTCTTTTTTTTTTTTTTTT
>NW_016107510.1:1902646-1918193 GCF_001604975.1 Cebus imitator | reverse complement strand
GTGCCACCATGCCCAGCTAATTTTTTGTATTTTTAGTAGAGACGGGGTTTCACCATGTTGACCAGGATGGTCTCGATCTCTTGACCTCGTGATCCACCCGCCTTGGCCTCCCACAGTGCTGGGATTACAGGCTTGAGCCACCGCGCCCGGCCTTACTTCATTTTTAAGGATGATAAATTTGACTTAATCTTTCTGTTTTTCCTAGAAGCTACTTAGTGTATATAATATGGGTAGTTTCTCCATTGGGGGGGTTAGATCAACAAAGGAATAGAATTCTAAGATATGAGTTTTAGATATCCTCCTTTTTCACTCCATTTTTATATATAGCTCTTTGCAGGCAAAGCCCATGTTAAGATCTGAACCTCTCACTACCACTTACACAGGGGCTTTCCACATCCAGTGATTACAGTTGAAAGAATTCAATTTGGAATGAAAATTTGTTCAAAAAATTAAAAATGATGTGGCCACTAGAGAAAGTTACATATTTATGTTGGGGGGGGTGAGTGGTTTGTAAAAAAGATTGTTTTGTTTTGCAGTATGCAAAATTGTTTCTTCAGATGTGGTTGGAGCTTCTGTAACCATCTTTAAGTTTTTTCAAATTTTATATTATGTATGTTATTTTTATTATAAATTATAAAAGAAATTATAATTTTCAAATGTAGGAGGAAAAGTAATATAAAATAGAGGCTTTGATGTCATTATACATTAGCATTATAACAAAACTTGAGGTTTTTTTTTTTTTTCAGTAGAGAACGAGACGGACAATTGTGTGTGACTCAGCATTATGGTCTGATGGCAAAACTTGGTAATAAGTTTTTCTGTTGTTGCCTGTGAAAGCTTTGATGCCTTGCTGGCTATTTTCTTCAAGGGGCAGTAACACCCAGTAGTGGGAAATAGAAACAGATAAAATCCTGATTTTAAAAAATATCTTCACACTGGAACAAATTAACAATTAATTCAATTCAGAAAATCACATTAGAACAACATTAGAAATGTGCCTCAACCAAGTAAGGTCTAAGAAGGTCAAAGCATGACACATTATCTTCTGCTAATTTGTGAATGCAAAATTCCTCAGGCACAGAGGGACATTTCTACCAGTGAAATACTTCGTGGGCTTGAGTGTAGCAGTCACATGATTAGGTTTGAGTTTCTGATTTTTAGGTGACCCCTGTAACATTATGTTGGTTGTTGATTTAGGCTCTTTCTGTTTCTGTTTTCATTCACAAGAGGGTGTGTGTGTATGTGTTTCTGTGTCTGTGTGTGCACATGCACACGCACATGCATGGCTGTGTGTGTTTTCTACAGATGTTCATGTTCAGAGGTATTTTTGATGTTTCATTTTCAGTTGTGATAGCTAAGTTCACGTTTTGTCCTGCTGACCCAGAGGCTGGCATTGCCCCAAAAGCAGAGGCAGGGGAATTCCCACAAGGGAGTGCTCCAACCATCTTGATAGGGTGCCGATTGGGATTCCAGACAGACAAGTGCAGAGCCCCAGGTTGATTTATCAGAGGAACTTAGGCACAGAATGCTGCTGCATGTCCTTGTGATGTACAGTGAGAGAATAGGAATGTTCTACCGTGGTATCCCTGCTGTCAGCAGGTGTGAAGTGTATATGAAGGCTTAAGAAATTTGGATCAGGGTCAGGGCCACTTTCAGTGTTTTGGAGAACAACCTGGATGCCTTTATGAGTGCCTGGGAATGTACAAGGCCCTGGTTTGAGCTCAAGCCTCCTGGGAAACACCTGCAGCTGGCTGGGCACTTTGTGATTTTTCAGTCATGATGTAGAAAGAAAGCAGGGGGTATTAGGGGACCCTACAGATATGACCAGGAAGACTGCTTTAGTGGAATTTTAGTGGAATATAAAAAAACTCAACTCACAACCAAGGATCCTTGAAATGACCTGGGAAAACGTGTGTTTAAAAAATTCTATAAAAGGAAGAGAACTCCAAATTTTAATTCAGAGGCTTTCTATGTTAAGGATAGACTTTTATGTTCACATATCTCCTAAGAAGATTGTATGATGATTTAACTATTTGAGAATGAAGATAATATTTTCTTTTCTTTCTTTAAAGAACTATGACACTGTAGACCACCTTGTGAATCTTAAAAGCAAAACAGAAAACATATTCTCTTAAAGAACCATTTGTAGTTAGAGATTGGTTTTCTAAAATATTAACTTATTTAAAAATTCTATTTGTAATAGAATTTCTATTATATGAGGAATAAATATGTGTTCTCAGATTCTTAGTTGGGATATGAAAATGTAAAAGGCAAATTATATACTTTTATGAAAGAAAATTCTGAGAAGTCAGGTGAAGTTACCCAAACAAATTAGAAAAAAAAAAAAAGTTATTGTAGGGCTGGGAACAAAATTAAAGTTTTGAATTAACCCTACTGGGGATGGATTGAAATATGTTGTTGCTTTTTCTGTGCTAGTCTATAGGGTCTGTATATAACAGTCCTGTAAAATGGGCTGTGTAATGCTGACAGGAGCAAATAATTCAATTCCATCAAATATGACATACATCGACTTCGATAAAAATGAACAGTTCTTTAACATCTGCCATTAACTTTGCACCATGAGAAATGTTGGAGAGGCAATAAAAGGAAGAATGAAGCTTCACATTTGCCTTTATGTAATTTACAATCTAGGGAATGAGAGAAAGGAACTGACTTATATTGGGTAATATGCAGCAGACTGAAGATGTCTATGTTCTTATTCCTAGAACCTGTAAATACGTTGCATGGTAAAAGTGACTTTGCAGATGTGATTAAGCTATGGGTCTTGAGTTGGGAAGCTTATCCTGGAATATTGAGGATAGCTCAAATATGATCACAGAGTCCTTGTCAATGAAAGAGGGAGACAGGAGGGTCAGAGGAGATGTGACTACAAAAGCAAGGTTTGCAGTAATGTGGGACTGTGAGCCAAGGAATGTGGGCAGCCTCAGGATGATGGATAAGAAAGGAAAAGGGATTCTTCCCAAGAGCTTCCAGAACGAGCATAGGCCTGCCTGCCCATTTAAACTTCTTACCCTCAGAACTATAAGATAGTAAGTTTGTGTTATTTTGAGCCACTACTTGTGAGGTTATAGCTGTTAATTGTTACAGCACCAATAGTTAATTAATTACTGTTATATATCAACTACATTTCCCATTAATACTGTGTAAAGGTATCCCTTTGAAGAAACTCAAACTGTACGCAGGAGTAAAAATTTCTGCAAGCCATGCAACTACTAGACAGCAAAGCAAAAAAAATAAACTCTAGTAACAAATTATGAACTATCCCCAAATGGAGACTACTGAATTAAGGAAAAATACTTAGCAAAGATATCATTATGTGCTAAATTACATTACAAAGCAAAGAAGTTAGGTAAAGGAAAGTGACTTTAGGTTGGAAAATTGTTCTGGGTGTTCCATAAAAGAGGTTGTTTTTGGTTAAGTCTAGAGGAGTGGCAAAACCTCACTAGGCAGAGGGAGAGCAGGAGAAACTAATATGCAAAAGTAAAAACGACCAACAAGTGAATGGGCAGTAAGATGATTAACTGGATAGTGAAATATAAATTATATCTTGGGGAGTAATAGGTAGATCATAGGTATGGAGAGTGATTTCAGTTTGTAAAAAAAAATGTCATGTCTAAATCCAAAATTTTTATTTGATTTGCAAGACAGGAAAAGGTAATGAATGAACCTGAGTTGTTCACAAAAAGTTTGTGAACTTTAAAAAGGGCTTATAAATTTTAAGGCATCATGATATTGAAAACTGTCTTCTAGCAGCCTGTAAGAAAGATTAAAATCTGGAAAAGTGAGGGCTGTTGAAGTAATCCAACCATGTTGTGGTGAGGGCCTGAGTGAGGGTGGAGCCAGGGGGAATTTAGGCTCCCTAAATGTGTATGAATATCATGTTGAAGAACTAAGAATAGATACATCAGAGGTGAGTAGATAGTTTTGAGTCCAATTTCCCAAGCAAAGAGTTGGATCAATGAAAACATTATGGAGATGAATATGGAGAAAGGGTCAGGAAAAACTAATGAGTTGGATTTCGAAAGTGTTGTCTTTGATGTTGACAAAACATGTAAATGAAGGTATTCACTAGGCATCTTTAAAAAGAATAAGAAGTTTTGGGAGTCAGGCTAAAGGGTATAAATGGAGGTATGGTTTGGAAGTTCATAGGCTACCCTGAACTGTCCTTTCTAGGACAAAACTGTAAGGAGACAAGGAAATAAAACAATGCATTGAGAACTGGAGAGCTGCACAGTTCAGGTGTAGGACAAAAAAAGAGTGACACAGAAGGGCTGATTGAGATGAAGAGGAAGAATCAGATTGTGTGTAGGATAGACACCAAGGTACGGGGGATTTAAAAAACGATGGGTAAAGTAGCACTGTCAAATACAGCAAAATCTTCACAGCAAATCAGCCTGATAAAGGCCACTGGGTTCTGGGATTCTACAACAGAATAGTTGTTGGTGAACCTTGAAAGGGAAATATTATTAGGTTGGAAACAGTACAATGGATTAAGGAGCATAGGAGGGATTTGAGAAAATTACCATAATTTACTCACTTTGCAAGTAAAAAGAAGAGTAGTAGAGAAGGCGATAGAGTTAATTTCTAATAACGTCTCTTTCTCTCCCCTTGCCTGTCTTTACATGTGTGTATGTGTGTTTATATATACACAAACAAATGTATTTGTGTGTGTGTGTGTGTGTGTGTATATCGATATGTTTGCAGGTGTTTGTGTATATGTGTATACACACATATACCTATGTATATATACATAAATGCATATAGATACACATATTTCAAAGAGCAATTAGGAGCTGTAAGAGAAGCTGGAGGGAAGAGGTAACTAGAAATGAGGTTTAATAACAATACAAACAACAAAAATGTCTGTTATACTGTGAGTACATATTCCTCAGGAACTTTCAGGAGCCAGAAGGAAATCTTACCTTTTTCTCTTGTCTTTACTACATTTTCCAAGAATAAGAACTTAGTATTACAAGACTTGGGGCCTTCTGTGCCCTACACATTTAATGCTCATTAAAAAATTGTGGCCTGTATGAATAAGAGAATTGTGTTTATTTCAAATATTGCTTAAAAGAAATACAAAAGTATGTTCTCTGGAAAGGGAAAATAACCTTAACTTGTACTCATACCATTTTGAACAGAGTTTTGGAACCCAGGGGTTTCACAGAAATAATGCTGACCACTCACTGAGAAGTTGGAGAGCAATTTCAATCTAATAAAAAGGCCCACAAGTGAGCCAGGAGTTTCCTGGTCAAAATATTTTTTATATTTCTCATCAAGACAATATACATGGACTCCTCTGGTTTCTCTTTGTTTGCCAACGTAAATTAATTCAACATTGCTTAAAGACGTGTGCTATTCTCTAAAAAGGAAAGGAAAAGGAGTTGGGGGTGAGTTCAGAATTGCATTTGTCAGATACCTATTTGTGCTAGCATATTAAAAGATAGGCTATATAATTTAATCTTCACAACTCTGAGGCAAGTGCCTTTTTGTTGTTGCAAAATATACATCACATAAAATTTACAACTTTAACCATTTTAAGTGTACAATTCAGTAGCATTAATTATCGCTATTATCTATTTCTTTTTCATCATCCAAAACAGAAACTCTTTACCCATTAAGCAACTCCCCATTCCCACCTTTCCCTTCCCCCATCCCCTGGTTACCTCTATCTTATTTTCTGTCTCCATGAATTTGTCTACTCTAGTTAGCTTATATAAGTGGCATAGTACAATATTTGTCCCTTTATGTCTTGTTTTATTTGGCATAAAATTTTCAAGGTTAACTCATGTTACAGCATGTATCAAATTTTCATTCCTTTTTGTGGCTGAGCAATATTCCACTGCATGTATATACCATGTTTTATTCATCTGTTAATAGATATTTGGATTTTTGTCATCTTTTGGCTACTGTAAATAATGCTGCTATGAACATTAGCATACAAGTATTTGTTCAAATCCTTGCTTTCAATTCTTTTAAGTATATAACCAGAAGTAGAATCATTGGAGGAAGGTATAATTTTCTCCATTTTTATCATAAAAAATGCAAAAATATTCATTTTTTCCAAAGCCACTGTATTGGTCTGTTCTCACAATGCTATTTATATAAAGAAATACCTGAAACTAGATAATTTACAAAGAGGTTTAGTTGGCTTATGGTTTTGCAGGCTATACAGGGAGCAGGGATAGGGGAAGCCTCAGGGAATTTACATTCATGCAGAAGGTGAAGGGGATGCAGGCATGTCTTACATGGCCAGAGCATGAGGAAGAGAATGAAGCGGGAGGGGCCACACACTTTTAAACCATCGCATCTTGTGAGAACTCGCTCACTATCATGTGAACAGCAAGGAGAAAATTGGCTCACATAATCCAATCACCTCCTCCAATATTGGGGATTACAGTTCACCATGAGATTTGGGCAGGGACACAAATCTAAACCATATCAGCCATATTATAGGTAGCAAGGCTGGGATTACAACCCAGCCAGATATGTCTGATTCTAAAACCTATGTGCTCTTTTATTCCTAATATCATGTTGACATATGAATTTTAATATAGTTTTACTCTGTTATTATGAAAAGCATTTCCTTTTCTACAAGATGCATTTACTATTCAAGTGATCCAGAATGCAGTGACATGAAAAAAAAGATCTTGCTAAAGTAGTAGTTACTGACCTTGTTATTGTTTTTATGTGTTCATATTACCAAAGTTAGGTAGAAAAAATGGAGAGCAACATTTCAGGCATTTGATTCTCCTGAGATTTACATAAATGGAAATTTATACTAGACTTGTTACCAACCCATTCATAGTACTTCCCTATGGAAATTGCTTGACAATACCATTTGTGTACATGTATAAATAATTAAATCAGATTAACTTTAAATCCTATAATTGATGTTTGCTTAGTGTTAATCACTGATTTTTTTTTTTACATGCAAGAAGAAAAAGACAAACCAAAACAAATGGGTGGCAATTAAAATAGAAAAGGAAAAAAATAAGCAATAATTGCCCAAGAGATCAGTCAGACATTGAAGTATATTGTTACATGCAACAGCACCTGCTCTCATGAGATGCATTTTTTCAAATACTCCTACAACCTTCCAGCAGTGACAGTGAGATGATGGGTGTCATACTTGTACAGTACATGTGCTAACTCTTAGAGCAGAAAATAACATTCACTCCTACCCTTCTGAATTAGGAGGAGCCTACCTTGGAAAACCCTCCCATAAAAGTAAACTTTCCGTCTGCTTATCCTGAAATGCAGTGCTGTTGGAGGGCTTATTTCTCTCTACTAATCATTAGAAAAACATGTGTTTATTTTCTGAACAATAACCTTGGTGGAATATATATTTTTAAAATACATATTAGATGAACAATTCAGACAAACCCAACTGATGTGTATATAATAGAAATTTGGATTTTGATTGCAAAATTAATATCCCATTATACATTACTCATTTTTAAAATAATTCTGACCAACCTTTACAATGATTATCTGTTTTAATTTTATTGCTTTCATTGTTTCCCAAGGGGCATAGGAAATTTAAGTGTCTTTGGCAATGTATCATATTACATTTATGGCTTAGTAATTGATAAGGCTTAAAGAAGATTTATCTCTAGTGACAGTAACTCTATTGCATATAGAAGTTGCTACTGCTCAATTTGAGATGCTACGGGGACAATTGTCAGTAGTTCACAAATTGTCAATTGCTTCACATTTTCTGCCTGGCTTGATTTAAAGGCTTCTTGTTCCTTATGGATTGTTCCGTAATAAGGCATTTTACTTGAGTGTATGTGCCCCAAATTCTGAGAAATCTCATTTCTCATTCTATCTGTAGAAACAAAAATTTGTCTTCAATAAACCTGGTTTTTGTCTGTTTATTATATTGTGTTCAGAGATAGTACCAGTTGATTCCATTTTACTTAGTCATATTTCTGATCTCCCGGTGATGAAATTGTCTAGAATACTTAAGTACGCTTACATAAAAAACAGATTTCATCTCTTTTCCCATGAGGTGTGTTAAGTAAGGATCTTCACATTAAAAGTGAATTATATTCCCATATTCACTTAATTTAACTTTCTCACAATAGTGGTTTACATCTTACATATTTTATTTATCTCAGTATTTATAACTCTTTTTAAAATGGATTTTAGCTCATGAAACTCTTTATGTATATGTATAAAAAGTGGGTTTTTGCTTATGATTACTGCCTTTAAATATTTATCACAGAATAGGAATTATATGTAACATCGTATTTAGACACCAATTTTATAACACTTGCCTCCCAATTGAATATACTCACTGAAAGTTAGGATGACCAAAGCGTGTCTGTTCTGAGTTTGGGAATTTAAACATGACTAGGAGAGCCAAGTATGATATTTTAGATAATTGTTATCATAGCAACTAACAATGATTAGCCTCAGGACTGATACTTCTGAAAATTTAAGGGTAAAACTTGTCATGTTTAAGTAATGTACCAGTAGAAGAGAAGAATATTTTCCTAGAACAGAGCCTGTCTGCCTACTAGTTCAGGGACACTGCTTGAGTTCTGAGGCTGGAGAAAGGTGATTTTGAATGTCACACTCTGTAGGATCTTGCCTGTTTTGCCTTTGGTCTAGCTCCTCAGGAAACATGCTTATTTCCATGCCAGGATAGGTAGCTGTGAGAAATGACAAGAACAAGGCAATTAACTAATTGACAACCTCAAGGACATCATAAGAACCTGAAATAATGAAGCTTTCCTGTTTGAGATCTTATGAGTAATAACAATGTTAGGAGCAACACTTTTCTTCCTTATGGTGAGAAGAATTGATTCCCTTGGGGATGAGGATGACACATCAGCAACTGCAGAAACCCTGGGCTTAGTGTAGGGGCCATAGAAGAGTGATTCTCTGAAGGGACAGCAAGTTCTAACACCCTGAAAGAAGTCAGCTGGTGTCATGAGGGGAGAACACAGAAGCAGCTGACACCTTCTGAAGGTTGAGTGGAAAGTGGCAACTTTATCTTAAAAAGCCCACTTTAATCGGCCATCCTGGACCCTATCAGTGAAAATCTTGGTCTTGGAAGGATTTTGGTACCAAAAATTATGTTGATGGAGACAGTAAAGCAGAAACTGTTATACCTTCCTTTGTGATATCCAATAATAGTTTTATAATACAAGTATTTATATATCTATCCTCATAAATATCTCTTATACCCCCTTTTCTGTTTGATATGCATTATTCATCTTAATTTGATAGTTAAAACTTAACCTCACTTTTGATAGTTGATGGGTTGCCATTTGGTAGGTGGAATGCATTTTCATTCACATCTCTACAAGTTTTTCTTTTAAATTAACCAGGCTTATTCTGGAAGAAAACATGTCAGCAATATTTGTTCTGTGTTTCTCCTTGATTCCCAGTGGACTATCTCATCTATATTACTTGCTTAGTTTATGATTTGACTTGAAGGCTCCTATGGAAATACTATTTAGATATCGGCATTTTCATTGCATTCTTTCCTCTTGTTGGTTGAATGAATATATATATATATATATATATATATATATATATATATATATATAGTTGATAATTATAAGTGCTCAAACTACTGCACTTCCCTTAATTCACCAGCTAGTAAACTTTGTATATGGAACTGTAACTTCCCTTATCACCCAAGTTGCAAAATCTTGGGTATAAAATCTGAGGTTTCTAGAATTTAGGTTTCACTGATGTTATGATAAAATTTTTTTTTCAGGAGATCACCCAGAAGGGAAATGACTGTGACTGATTTCTACAGCTCTCATGCACGTTCTCATGCAACTAGCTAAAGAGTGGCATTTCAAAACATGAGTTTGAATGCACAAGGGGAAAATACAAGGGAGGAAAATTGACTGACTAGTTTTAGTTTTCAGCATTCCAGATCTTACTCCCCTTGTTTGAGGCAGTTCAGGCTGTTTAATGAAACAGACATAAAAAATATCATAGACTGGGTGGTGTAAACAAATTTTTTTTTCATAGTTCTGAAAGCTAGAAATCCAATATCAAGATGCCAGCATGGTCAGTTTCTGCTGAGGACTCTCTTCTGGCTTGTAGACAGCTACTTACTTGCCGTATTCTCACATGGATGATGGGGATGGCAGGAGAAGACAACCTCTTTGGTGTCTGTTCCTACAAAGGCACTAATCTCATTATTGGAGGAAGCCTAATGATTTTCCAAAGGCCTCATCTCCAAAACCATCATATTGGAGTTGCGGCTTTACCATACAAATTTTGGGAAGACACAGTTCAGTCCATAGCACCTCTCTACAGTATTGAATGGCTCAAAACAATTATTCACTAAAGAGCTTAGGACTATGCTTGGTGCTATGGGAGCCACAAAGAAGGAAGATGACATAGATAAGAACTTGATTTGATTATAATAAGGTAGATATCTCTTAGTAAGAAAACATAGATGTAGAGACATAATTCTCTTTCTAGGACTTTTTAAATGGCAGAGTGCTTTTGAGGTTCTTCATTGGGAAGGAAAAGTTTAAGATACACAAGAAGAGTTGGTAGGAAAGTTAGAATACTTCATTTAAGACATGTCCTTTAAGATTGTTTGAAATGATCAGAACATGAAGCAGAACAGCCTAGAGAGGCCTATCTTTCTTTTTCCCTCCTTAAGGTTCTTAAGGGGTTCATGTAGCTGTGTAAACTTGAGTTTGAATGCCAATGCTTGAAATCGTATGTTCTTGTTAAGTTCAAATGGGAGTATCATTTTGTCTGTAACAACATAAAATTGCTTAAATGAGGAATTAAATTAACTGGACCAAAAAGGAAAGGGACTATTAGTCATTTCATGTCTATAATGTAGAAGGCATTTTATAGCCTATAGCTTATTTGATTCTCACAGCCACAGTTACAAAGTAGCCATTTTTATCCATATTTTATACAAAAAGGAAGACAATAAATCTTAGGGAGATTAAATAACCTTTTTAAAACTAGTTTAACATGCACTTACTCTGCTAATAAGTGGTAGAAATAGAATTTTATTCGGACCATTTTGACTCTGAAGCCCATAATCTTTTTTACTATTTCAAACTGTTTTTCTGAAATAACTACATTGAACTCATGTTCAGTAACTGAATAGCTGTTCAATTTTGCCTGTTTTCGTCTCAAACTCCTTTGCATCTTTATTGGATTTGATTTACTTCTATATTTCTCATATTCTCCCATAATCAACATTAGATATTTAAACAGGTTGAAAAAGATAAATGCTTATTTCTCCATTGTTCTACCAATTGATCCAAAGCAATTTGATTGAAAGGAATAAGAATGGTGTTTGCCTTAATATATTACTTGAATTATATTTTACAAGAAACATAAGTATTATATGAAGATAAGAGCTAATGGCCAAATACATATCAGGAATCCTGGTTTAAGTACAAACAGATTTGTACCTTGCATAATTTCCAATATCTTTAAAATGCTAATGTGCAGTGTATTTCCAAGAAAATAAAATGAGCTTCAGTGTTTCATCAAATTATTTGCCCACAAAACTCTATTGTTACTCAATAGCAATTAGCGTCTTATGGAATGTAGAATACTCAAGTATAGTTTGAAGCAACAGCTTCTGGTAATGAACGGCACCTGTTTCATTTCAGTGGTTATTCCAAGATCACTATGAAGAAAATTTATCTTGTGAGTTAAAACTTAGAAGCCCAGAATGCATATGTGGGTGAGCTAGTTCTTTCACTGCAATTGGTAAAGCAGTTTGGAAAAGACGGTAAACAAACCACACAAATATGTGCACAAAATTCCATTTGTCTGTGTAGTGCAGAGCAAGGTGAATTTAAGATTTAATTGCTCTGCTGGAGCGTGAGTGTGGGTAGACTGGGGGTGTGCGTGGGTGGTATTCATTTTAGGCTACCATTATAAAAGTAGAATTCAGTTTTACTATTAGCACAATATGTGCCTTTGTAAACAGGACACAATCTGGAACCTTATTCCTGTAATAAATATACTTCTTCTGCAGCTCATTTTTAGAATTTTGAGCTTAGCTTCCCCGTGCTGTTATAGAGCAGGTTTAATTTGTGCCTACAAAAGTCAGTTCTCTTGGAGTCCAGGGGTGTTATGGGGAAGTAATACAAGAACTGGCATTGTTGGGAAGAGAGAAAAACTGATTGCCACAGATCACTCTCTCAAGCTCCCAACCATCTGGAGAATACCATATGGAGGAGGGAAGAGTTCAGAGAGGACCATCACTTAAGTCATCAGAAACCAGTTCAGTCTCCATTGGACTAGATCTGATCATAAAGAGCTGACTACAGTTGTCTTCATTCTGTCTGTAGCAATCATACAAGGCAAGGTTAAAACAATGGGTCCATCTTTTACTAGCTATATGTTTATTTTCAAATGATTCAATTTTCTCAAACCTTTTATTAATCATCAGTAACCTGAGGCTAATATTGGTTTAATGAACTGATTGTTATTATTATAGGGAATAATGTATGTAAATCACCTACATTGTGCTTGCCTTGCTCATAGTTGATAAATAATGAGAGCTGCTTTTCTTTTTATTCAGACTTTTGGATGAGGTTGGAGAAAAAGAATTTGAAGAGTAGGACAAGAAGGAGCCTGGTAGAGGGAACATATGCTGGTGCTTTTCTATATTTGATACTGTTTTCATGTTTAGAAGACAAATCAGTTTTATATTCCAGACAAGATATGGAAAATGCATTTAATTTTCGGTGACCTTTCTCTAGTTCTCATTCTCTTTTTTCTTCTCTGAAGCCTTTTATAATGATGAATACTTTATTTTTCTTGAATTTCTTTCTTTGGCTCCCACAAAGCTCTCCCATCTTAGTTCTGCCTCATTATGTGACTGCACCACTTCCTCCAGTGTTTGAAAAATTTGCGTTCTGGTTATCCATCACTGCATAACAAACCACCTCCAAACTTCTTGGCTTAAAACAATGACAATCATTTTGTTTTTATCCCTCATGGTTCTGGAGGTTGATTGGCTCAGCCTGGTGGTTCTTACTTAGGTTCTCTCAAGCAGCAATCAGGAATGCTGGGCTAGAATCATCTGAAGGCTTATTCACTCAAGTCTGGCTCCTGGGAAGAGGGAGGAGATCTGAATACATAGGAACTGCAGAAACTGAAGCATCTTCCTCTGACTGTATGTTGCCCCTTTTCACAGTTTTTTAATACAGCAACTTCAAGGTAGCCATGCTTTCTGTATGGTGGCTCAGGACTTCAAAAGTGCAAGAGGGCAGAGAGAGAACCAACCTTTTATTACTTAACCTCAGAAGTCATGAATTATCACTTCTGAAACATTTTATTTATCAATACAATTACAAAGTCCTGTTCAGGTTCAAGGGGAGGAGAAATAGACTCCACACTTGATAGGGATGAGACAAGATTATTCAAGAGAATGTGGAACAAGAAATATTTCTGTGGCCACATTGGGAAAATAAAACTCACCACAGTCTGCTCTCTGGTTTCTTCATGCAAAATAGATTTGATTCGGTCTGTGTCCTAGTCCCCTAAAACATACTCCATCCTGATCATTTACCAAAGAAAGTCTAATTCCATTTTGGCATGGGGCTCATGCTCAAAGACCAGGATCTTGGCATATAAGTAAGGTTCAGTGTAGATAAGGCTCTGTGGTGTGGTTCCTTGTGTACAATTTCTTGAGCAATTGCTTCTTGATCTAAGACCTTTACACTAAAGTGGCATGCTGTCTGCCTCTCTCTCACACCCAGCATGTAATGGTGGGACAGGTAAAATAATCACAGTAGAAATTCCCATTTTAAAAAGGGAAAATCGAGGCACAGCAGTCATTGGTTGATAGCAATTCTGAAAAAGCGTCTGGGTATATGCTGCCAATTCCTTGATTAAGGTTCAGTTGTACTGTCTGAGAATGACTTTTTCATAGCCCTTGCCTTTACCTTTTCCATAAAATATAGTCTGTGTTTGCAGCTCAATAGTTTTGTCTGCCTGCTTTCTGCCTGTAGAAGTTCAAGAGTCCAAAGACCTCTTTAATTTGGTACTTTCTCTGTCCCTTTCAATCTAAGCTGATCTCATACCTTTAAAAATGGAGTGTTTAAGTGTATCAATTTTATAATCCACTCCATTATATAAAAGCCACAACCACAGATCTCTTCAGTGTAATTCTTGTGCTACTTTGGACTTCCTATGTGACTATTGTGGGACAATGTGCTTCAGATTCTTAGAAGCCCAATGTGTAATAGAAAGGATCCATGAGACATGCCTTACTATTCTTAGTAAATCTTTTGTCGGTTTGAGGTAACACCTTAAATTTTTCTTGACAAAAGTTTTTACAGTCATATTCTTGGTTTTATCTTTAGATCATGTTTTCTTGATTGTATGCTAGACTTTTTCTCTGTCCTAAATTCATTTCTTAATTTAAGGGTTATTTTACCTCCAGAAAGGCTCAGAATGAAAATGTTTTCTTTATCTAGCAAGTCCTGGCTCCTTTATATTTAACAATTCTTTCTTTAGGTTATCTCTCTTCTCTTGCACTTTACTATATAGGCAGCTAGAAGAAGGGAGGCAGCAACTTCGGTGCTCTGTTTGGAGATCTACTTACTTAGATCATTTAGTATGTTAGGTTAGTTTCCTAGTTTGCATATTAAAGCAGGTTAGACACATTTCCTACTTGGCAGCTCAGAGAGTCAAAGGTACACACATGTTTCAAGGTAAGACCTATTCTTGGAAGTCATGCAGACTTACTTTTTTTTGAGATGGGCTCTCACTCTGTCGCCCAGGCTGGTGTGCAGTGCTGTGATCTCTGCTAACTGCAACCTCTGTCTACCGGGTTCAAGTGGTTCTCCTGCCTCAGCCTCCCCCCATAGCTGGGATTATAAGCACCTTCCACCAAGCCTGCCTAATTTTTTTGTATTTTTAGTAGAGACAAGGTTTCAGTATGTTGGCTGGGTTGGTCTCAAACTCCTGACCTCAAATGATCTTCCCGCTTTGGCCTCCCAAAGTGCTGGGATTATAGGCATGAGCTACCATGCCCAGCTTCAGCCCTACTTGTACATTTTATTTCTTTTGGTAATCAAAAAGCCCACTCAGGTTAAAAAGGAAGAGAAATAGCTTCCAATTCTTGATGGGGGGAAGTGGCAAAGATCTAGAAAAACATGTTAGAGTAACATGTTGTAGCCATTTATGCAAAACGTTACACACCCTAAATATAGGTATTCCCAAATGTTCTGTTTTATCCCCATTCTACTTTTCTTTCCATAATTGTTCCTTGGTGATTCCATTTGCACTCATGTCTTTAATCACTTTGTATATGACTCTCCAGAATCATCCTCATCATAATCAGCATCATTATCAAATGGCTAACACATTTTGAACACCAACAGTGATCCAACCAATGTACTAAGAGCTTTCTATGAACTGTCTTTATATAGTTCCCACCATAAACCTATGACATCGTTTCTGTTTTATAGAGGAAGGTTAGGGGGTAAAGTAAGTTAAACGCAGCCATACAGTTATTATGTAGTGGTTTTTTTTTTTTTTTTTTTTTTTTTTT
>NW_016107510.1:1786330-1902636 GCF_001604975.1 Cebus imitator | reverse complement strand
CTTAAATCTCTGATCTTTTACCTGTAAAGTCCACGCCCTTAACCATTAGCTGAGGTTGTCTTCTAGGTTTGTATCTCTGGTTCTGACTTTTTCTCCAAGGAAAAGTGTCTGCTGGATAATGTCATCTTTTAAAAACTCCTCTATAGACAGGAAAGTGGGGAAGGGAGGAGGGCTACAAACTTGGCTGCTATGTATCCAGTGAGCTGAGATGGAAAGGAAACATCCCTCTCCTAGAGCCATAGAATTCAAAGACAAGGCAGTGTTAGAACATGATCATTTAGCAGAGCAGAGCAAACCAGAGAAGCAGGTTCATATATCTTGTAAGATGAAGAGTTTCTGGGACATGTTATTAGAAAGAATTGGAATCAAGCATTTTGTTAGGAGATTGTTGAGCTGCCAAGGTGGGAGAGAACTTGGGCAAAACATTGCCTTTTGGTAATAAGTATCCAAAGCTCAATTTAAATGCCTGGTCATGGGGTAGATACCATCGTGTTTCTCATTATTCTATTAATGTCACAAACACATTATCTTCTCCATATAAGAGATTCCAAAAATGTTACCACCAAAATAAAGAAGTGCCTTAAAAGTAATTTATATGGGGTGGGTACAGTCACTCGCGCCTGTAATCCCAGCACTTTGGGAGGCTGAGGTGGGAGGATCACAAGGTCAAGAGATTGAGACCACCCTGGCAAACATGGTGAAACCCTGTCTCTAGTAAAAATACAAAAATTAGCTGGGCATGGTGGTGTGCACCTGTAGTGTCAGCTACTCAGGAGGCTGAGAAAGGAGAATCACTTGAACCCGGGAGAAGCATGTTGCAGTGAGCCGAGATAGCACCACTGCACTCCAGCCTGGTGACAGGGCGAGACTCCTTCTCAAAAAAGAAAAAAAGTAATTTATGTGAAAACAATTTAGATGCTTTAGTTGACCAATGCTTCAGTGTGAATCTATAGTGACTTGTGACTATGGGACCATAGGTGTGTAACTTTGTTTTTTAAACTGCTGAGGTGAAAATAGATTGCAATAGAAAAGTCTGCCACAAGGGAGGTGACAGGTCCATGCTGTTCTGAGTATCTACAACCACTGCTAGAGTAAGTACAGTGTTCTGATCAGGGCAGTCTCTTCGAGGTGTAGATTTCCTCTTCTTGGCTCTTCAATAGCTTGGCTGGGGAAGCCACTCAAAACTGGGTCGAGTTAACTACAGCTGAAGAAAGTAAAGCAATTTGTCTGGCAGAAACCAGGATATGTGAATTTGTTTTCTACAGCTGCTATATCAAATATCACAATCTTAGTGGCTTAAATCAATATGAATATATTAAGTTACAGAGTTCAAAAGTGCAACATGTGTCTCAGTGGCTGAAATTCTAGGTGTTGGCATGGCTGCGTTCCTTTCCAGATGCTCCAGGGGAGAATGCTTTCTCTTTATCCAGCTTCTAGCGGTGCCCACATTTCTTGGCTGTGCTCCCCCTTTAACACAGGCAATCATGGAGAAAGTCCTTCTCATATAGCTTCTCCCTGACAGGATGTTCTGCTGTAATTATACAACTTTAAGGATTTATTGGGCCTACTTAGACAATCTAGAATAATCTTTCTATTTTTTAAGGCCAGCTGATCAGCAACCTTAATTTTATCTGTAATCTAAATTGCCCTTTGCCGTGTAATCTAACATATTTACAGTTTCCAGGGATTAAGGCATAGAGATATTTGGGAGGCATTATTTGTCTAGAAGAGTGATAGGATAAGGGCCCTTATACGTGTGAATGTCTTTCTATCTGGATGTCCTCAGTGAGCAAAAATAGGATTAGTGATTAGAAGCATCAGGGCGAAATGCTTAAGATTTTTTGATTGTCTGCAGCATTTTACATTTTATATACCCCCTTTTTTTTTGAGATAGGGTCTCACTCTGTCATCCAGACTGGAGTGCAATGTGTGATCATGGTCCACTGCAGCCTCGACCTCCTTGGGCTCAGGTGATCCTCCGGAATAGCTGGGACCATAGGTGTATGCCAGCACACCTGGCTATTTTTTTGTATATTTTATAGAGACAGGGTTTTGCCACGTTACCTGGTCTGGCCTCACCTCAAACTCCTGGG
This sequence comes from Cebus imitator, assembly GCF_001604975.1. Classification (NCBI taxonomy): domain Eukaryota; kingdom Metazoa; phylum Chordata; class Mammalia; order Primates; family Cebidae; genus Cebus; species Cebus imitator. The sequence goes on along the minus strand of NW_016107510.1, from coordinate 1,900,543 downwards.
CTCAAGTGGTCCTCTTGCCTGGGTTTCCCAAAGTGTTGGGATTACAGGCATGAGGTACCTCTCTTGGCCATATTTCATATACTTCCTTTAGATTGTCATTAATTATCTTCTAGGAAAAAAACTATCCCTTCCTAGATGAAGACACCAGAGAAATGAAGAATCAGAAAGGTTGATGAACTTGCCCTTAGGAAGTGATAGAACTGAATGTAAACTTGGGAATTAGCGTGTTTCTATCTCTGGAAGTAGCCAGTTTAGTTTGGGGCAGCTCTACATCTAAATTTTGACTGCTAAGATGGTAAGATGAGAAAAGCATAAGCTTTTCAAGTCCCTGTATCTGAAAGTGGTTTGATCAGAGATTAGATGCTTTAGATTGTTTGAAGGGATTTTTGGGGTTGGAGGGGATGCGGAGTTGAATAAAACTGAAATTTCTTTACTAGTGTGAAACTAATTCTTGCTGGAATTTTGTAGTGATCTTCCAAGTAATTTCCATTCCTCAAGGCTCTTCCATCTGTAGTTTATATAAGAAATCTGTGATCATGGTATGCAGAATGTCTTCAGTTTAAATCTCAGGTGTTCTACTTACTAATTGGAATATTATTTACCTTCTCTAAGCTTTGGTATTCTCATCTCTAAAAGATTGATGATGATAACACAACCTTTTCAGGATGAAATGAAGTCTAAATGAGCAAATGTAAGTAAAATTCTTATAGTGCCTGTTACACAGTAAGCACATAATAGGTTTTTTCAATTCTTATTTGGATTATTTTTACTCACAATGGACATCTCAAACACAGCTCCAATCATGTAATTTCCTTAAATATTAATCTTTAGTGTCCCCCACTGCTAATGGAATACAAAGCAAGATGCTTAAGCTTGACCTGCAATGTCCTCTGGTTATGTCTTTCCATTGCTTGTAGAAGCATACAATCCAGACATGCTCATTTCCTTTGTATCTGAACATGTACATTTCACTAATTTTCTTGTTTGGTGTTCTGTCATCACCATTCACTTATTTTAGAATGCTCTGATTCACATTTCCCAAATCCAAAACATTCCTTAAGAACAAGCACAAAGAGTGCCTTCTCCATGATCTTTCTCTGAATCACAACAAGAAGTGATTTCCCCATTTGGTTATAAAATGATTATATATACATATATTTAAGGTGATACTATCTATAGTAGTGCATTTATGTGCTTGCCACATATTCCCTCCTTATATATCATTTAGAACAGAACCTTATCTTAGTTACTGTTTTATCTTTAATATGCTGTATATGTGTGGCTCAATCACTTAAAGCACATACCAAAAGTATTAAAGAATGAATGAAAGAAATGAAAATCTTTCACCTTTTTAGCTAATTCTCAATTGCAGCATTTATATATGATCTCCTGCACTGAAATTAATAATTACGAATTTTCATATTTGGTTCTTTAGGCAGAAAAACTCAAAATGTAAGGTTCAGTAACTCAACAGATATTATGTGGTCAATCATCTCTTATAGCCTCTGTCAACAATCAGTGGGCCAGGTATTTCTAGAACTTTGGTTGTTAAAACAAATTGTGTTGTAAAACACTCACATGCAATAGTTAAGTAGTGTGGCATGGTAGACTCCAGACATAGGAAGACCTGGGCTTGAGTCCTAGCTCTGCCATTAACTTGCTATGGACTTTGGGTAAGACTCGTGTTCTCCCTGAGCCTTATTTTCTCATCTGTAAAATAATAATTAGAGTAATAATGATAGCAATCACAGTAATAACATCTATCTATTATATATCTATAATTTAATGGAAGAAGTGATGATGGCCTCAAAAAGTTAACGTTGGAAAATTTTAATCACTCCATAATCTCTCTCGCCATCCCCAAAGCCACTGAAAATAGGCTATATAACAGGCTATACAAAATAATAAATAAAATTATTAGTTTGTTATTCAGCTTCAAGAAACCTAGCACCATAAGCCATACTGACTTGATTGTCAATCACTGTTCCCCCATATAGACATGCTTGAGCCATCACTAGAGGGATCGTACATACATTATTGGCCAGTGTGTCTGTTTTGTGCTCAGTGAATGCATGATATTGCCTTTTTCTGGTATAGAATCAAATTCAGTTCTAAGCATCATAGCATGTTGGGGAAGGAGATGAAATAATGCCAGGGTGATCTTAGACACTGTCTGGTGATTCAGGGTATTTTACTTGTTGCTTTCTGGAAACTACAAATATCCAAGAAGATATTTCAGCTAAGACTCCCTGCTACTGCATCAACCTCAACAACTCTACTTTTGCTTATTTTATATATCCAGGTTATTTTTGTACAGACAGGATCTCAGTCACCCAGGCTGGAGTATGGTGATATGATCATAGCTCACTGCAGCCTTGAACTGCTAGCCTCAAGTGATCCTTCCATTCAGTCTCCCTGATAGCTAGGACTATAGGCACAAGGCCCCACTCCTGCTTAATTTTTATTTTATTTTGTAGAGAAAAGGTCTTGGTATGTTTCCCAGGCAGGTCTTGGAGTCCTGGCCTCAAGCAAAGCTCCAATCTTGGCCTCCCAAAGCACTGGGATTGCAGGCATGAACTATCACACCTGGCCTAGGATTCTATTCAGGATTTTCTTTGCGGATCAATGGTTATGCTATTTTTTTTTTTAAGTTGAAAATTCACTAATGTCTACCTCTCTCCTTTAGAAACTGAGACTCAGAAAATTTACTTCTCAAAGGCACATACATAATAACGAGGCAGAGGCAGCACCATTGTTAACATCTGTCTGTGCCTGCTCGTATCCTCATGACTCCACCAAAACAGACTCCAAAGAAAGAGTACCAGTTACCTGTACCTGCATCTCTTCACCTAAGAACTTCCAACCAGGGAGTCTGCTCTGCCTATGCAGATCTGAAGGACTAAAAAATTAATGCCTGCCCCCCACCCATCTCCAACCTCCAACCCCTGTCCAAGAGCAAGCCTCTACCAACAAGTGATAGATATTGGTGTTTAAATACCTTAACTTCCTTGCTCCTCACGTGGGAAAGCTCTGAGGTATGTGTTCTCTCCTATCTTTCTACGATTATCCCTGTGAGATAAGGTTACCCACTGTAGTTTACTTGATAATATACTACTTATCAACTTCCTTTCTTTCCTCCTTCTCCTTCTGCAATTTCCTTGGGATCACAGTGCTAATGAATTACTTTTACTGGAATCCTTGTCTCAGGATATGTTTCTAGGGGAATCCAAATCAAGACTTCTTTTGAATCGCCATGCAGTACTTACTTAGCTATTATTGGATGGATAGATGGAACAAAAGCAACCTGTGAGTAAAGGACTAGGTAAAATGTGCAACATGAGCAGCTCTGTTCTCATAGGTTATGGACAATTCCGCCATTTTGGCATAAGGTCCTTCTAATCTGTGTAACCCACTTTACTACCCTCCATTTTACATCCACATGGCATATTATGCTCACTCCAGCATCACAATTGTACTTTGACAGTCTAACTGTGCTCTGTCTTCCCTGGTGTATCATGACATCTTCAAATCAGGGGCTTTGTCTTACTCATGCAGCATGTTGCACAGTGTTTGACACAGACAGTTCACTTGGTTGGTGGGAGCTAAGTGAATCACTTTCGTTGTGTATTGGTGAAATGTATTAGAAATTCATCTAACTGTAGAAGGAAGTGAAAAAGTACCTACACAGAATCAGGGAGAAGAGGTTAGCCATGAAGTTGTAAGAACTCACAAGCCATAAAAGGTTTTTAAGTACAGGAGCAACATTATGAAAGTGCTATTTAAGGAAGAAGATGCTTTGAAGCTGCACTTAAAATAGATCAGATCAAGTGAGCTTAAAGTCAAGGAGGCTGACAAGAGAACTCTGCTTTTATTCAAGTACAAGGAGACGGTTTGGGGGCAAGGAGAATGTCTGTATCTAGGAGGATGGACAGAAAAAGGTTAGTGAGAAGAAAAACACTTTGCATAAAATTTCAACAGCAATTGTTAAATGCTCATAGGTAAAAGTTACTGGGTTATATCTGTGTGATGTTTTCTCTTTTTCATAGTGCTTGACTCAAAATTTCATTTGTATCCACCAGATAGATATGATGTTATTATTGAGGAAGGAAGGGTCATTGAGAGTAGAAACTGGTGTTGGAGGAAGTTCATGAGCTCAATTTAGTGACTTTAAATTTGCGTTGACAGCAGGCTCTGAGGAGTAATATGCTACTCAAATTCAGAAGAAGACAGGACAGCCTGACTGCCCAAATCCCTACAAATTATTGTTTTAGAAACACATAGATGCATCAGCTGATCTTTAATGGAGAAAATAGATAAAAATAGTTGTATTGGCCGGGCGCGGTGGCTCACGCCTGTGATCCCAGCACTTTGGGAGGCCGAGGCGGGTGGATCACGAGGTCAAGAGATCGAGACCATCCTGGCCAACATGGTGAAACCCCGTCTCTACTAAAACTACAAAAAATCAGCTGGGTATGGTGGCGCGTGCCTGTAATTCCAGCTACTCAGGAGGCTGAGGCAGGAGAATTGCCTGAACCCAGGAGGCGGAGGTTGTGGTGAGCCGAGATCGCGCCATTGCACTCCAGCCTGGGTAACAAGAGTGAAACTCTGTCAAAAAAAAAAAAAAAAAAAAGTTGTATTAAAATACTCATCACTTTTCTTTTTATAGTATTCAATTAAATTTTTTATATTGAGTTTAACTAGAGACCGAGCTTTCACATCAAATACTGAATCTTAAAATACGTAAGAGGTGAATAAGGTGATTGTCAACATTCTCAATTTTTACATGTCATATAAAGTAGCACAACATTGTCAGGCCTACACTGAAAAGTAGGATATATTTTATGTTTTCATCTTTATTGTATAGTGAGCACGCACTGTGTACATTACACTTTGGGAGAATATAGAATAATGTAACAATCTTGCTCTTTTAACAAATTTAGCATCTACAATTGTTTTGTTGAGACAAAGTCAAAATATATCCTTAGCCAAGTAAAAGTGGCCACATTAAAATGTCAGTGTGTATAAACAATGCTGTAGAATGTCATAAAGGCAAAATTGATGAGCTTATAGTATCTTGTACATGAAGTGGGGTGGAGGAGGCTCAGTGAAGAGAATCATTGGGCTGAATAGGGTCACCTTGGCAGACTTTACTGAAGAGGTGGCTTTTGATCCTGCCCTGGTATGGATGGCTAGATTATCAATAGGTGGGAGAGTATGTAGCAGGTGGGGAACAATTGTAGTGGGTCAATGAGGCGAGAAGCTTCAAGATGTCCTTGGGCAAGTATGGACATACAGGTGTGAAGATGTGAAGGCACATGGGAACACTGGGGCCCGAAGGCTGTGACATTGTGGTGACTCAGACCTGAGAACTTCACCGCCTCCCATTGCAAGCACCAGCTCTATTTCAGAGCAACGCCTGAGTCATTGCTGGAACAGTTGGCCATGTTGTTACTAGTATACTCCAAAGCAATCACAGAATATTGATGCCTGCTGGCAAAAGATCAAATGAGGGGGCTCAGGATTCACTCCTGTATAGAGGAGTATGCCTGAAGTCTGTTTTCCCCTTGAGATTTCCTCACAAAGAAGGTAGAAAACTTGATAAGAATTGATATAAGAATATTAATAGATCATCAGTGTTTCCATTTATAGATTGTCCTGAGCCCAGTTCAAAGCATGAAAGCACATTGGATACATAATTGAAGTAAGTCTTTATAACCACCCTGCTGTCAGTAGCCCTAGTTTACAGGCTATGGGAGTAAGGTTTAGGAAGCTGCAGTAACTTACTCTTGGTCATACAGCCTAATAAAGGTGGAATTTGAATCAAATTATTTCTGACTCAGAATCTCATTCTGTTAAATATCATTGCCTCTTATGAGTAGTCAAGAATAATTATTCCTGTTGATGGGCTGTGGAAATCATTCATATTCAAACAGCATTTTAGTGTTTTTGATGTGCTAAATATTATAATTAATAGTAAGTTAAAAGTACTCCTCTTAAATCTTGTTTGTTTTTGTAATAACCCTGTAAGGTAAGGTTGAAGTTGATGTTCAGATAAAGTGCTAGTTGTGACCAAGGTCACAGATAATTATGTAAGGTCACTGGTGTCTTGACCCCTGAACTCATTCTACAAGTGGTTTCAAACTTTTCAAAATAGGACAACCACTTTTTCAAATGAAATATTATGAAAAACTCCAATTTGTGATGAAAACAGAGGCTGGAGCTCCTGGGGATCAATTTGGATTTTAGAACCTTGGAGGTTCTGCCTGTTCAGATTCTTCCTCCCTCACTTATTGGTCCAATCCAAGGAACCTCAGTAGAAACCTGTGACTTGAAGGGAATGGATTCTACTCTTGTTCTCTCTGATGGAAAAGACACAGCCACCTCGGTTTAAGTTTTGCTTGTTTGCTTTTAGCCTTTCCCTATATAATCCTAGCTCTACTCATTAGAGGACATGTTCCCTGTTTTATTGACTCTTGCCTTTGATTCTGGTTTGTCAATCTTGAGGGTTTGCTTTTGTGATATACGTTTTTATAAGTTGGCCTATACAGGTGTTCATATCAGGGGCAATGGCTTCTTTTCCTTTACTAAGGGAATATGAGGTATGAGGCATCTTTTGTGTGATATTTTAATTACCCTCTTATTCCTGAGAAGGTGTCAGGTTGTATAGGCTCAGATACTAGCTCTTACACTTAATAAGTTGAAAATAACTTTTGTATGTTAGTCTCTACATTCATAAAATGGAGATAATAATGGTAACTGCTACACTGGACTGCTTTGATAATTACTACTTCATGTAGAGGACTGAGAATAGGTAACCTGGCACACAAAAATTAGTAAATAAATATTAGTTACTATCATGCATGAAAAGGTCTTAGAGGTTTTAACCTCAATGAATAACACACACACACACACACACCCACCCACACACCCACACATGCACACACACACATACCCCTACCTTGATTTGAGGCTCCACTGATGAAAAACATAACTTTAAGAATGAATGAATCAATCTTTCTTTTCAGAACAACCACAATTGAATATTGAGGGCAGTTTTTGCTGCCACGCTTTAGGATGGGCATTGAAAAATTGTAGTGTGTATATAGAACCACTGAGATAATGATCAGAACATGAGGAGTAAAAAATATTTGAAAACAAAATTTTTGAACTGGAGAATAGGATATTTACTGGGGGGCATGATGGCTCTTGGGTAGAAGCAGAGCAAATAGGGTGAGATAAGAAGTATTTACAGAATTTCTGTAATAAGATACATATTTACTTATGTCATGTCCTTTAATCTTTATGGATAGCTCCTAATTATTTATGGATAGCTACTAATGTGTATTGTCCACATTTTTACACGTAAGGGAAGCTGGAGTCCACTAATGGTCACCTACTCAATTCAGTCCAAAAAGCTAGAATTTCAATATAGGTCTCTTGGACTCCGAGTTCTAAGCTCTTTCCACCTTATTCCTTCATGTAAATTGGAGCTATCCAACAACGAATGGGTTACCTAGCAGTTTTGAAGTGTACACAGAACACCGTGAGTGATTTTCTTCTCTTGTATTTGGTCTTTGGTATATGACAAAAGACACTTTCAGTCTCAATTTTCTTTTAAGTTGCATTTCGACTTCCATATTGATTTTTTTTTTCCATTTTCAACTGTAAGGTCTTCACTTTCAGGAAATCTGTCAAGTTTCCATTGAGTTCCACTCAGATGTCTGTCTTAATTTTAACTGAGGGCAAATTTCAAGGGACAGAGCAGTTCAGTATGGGCTTTGCCTTTGTGTACATTGACTCTACAGACAAATATGAAGCATTTAAAGATGGCTTTGATCATTAGGACAATTATATTATGTTGATGAAACTCCTTGAAGGCCATACAGAAGTGAAAATAAAGACTGCAAAATAAGCCCAGGGTTAACAAGCTTCTCCAAGTGGCCCTTTCTTTACTTGCTTCCTTGTTACCTGAATCCGTACCTTGCCAGGATACCAGAGGGTTTTCCCTTTGCTCTAACTTAAGTTTCTCATTTGAATGATAAAGAAGTTGAATTAGATATCCTTGAAAATTCTTTCTTATACAGACATTTTGTTTCTGAGCATTATACTAAAATAAATTACATGTACTCCTTCCTCTCTCCCTGCCTTCCTTCCTCCCTCCCTCCCTCCCTCCCTCTCTCCCTCTCTCTAATTTATTTGGTAACCTGTTTGATAAATTAGATTTTAAAGTAAAAAAACAACTTCATTAAATGAGAATAACCTTGAAATGTGTAGTTTCTAAAACATAGTGACACTCTACAAGGAAAGAAAGGATTTTCAGTTAGCAAAGCACTGAAGTTACAGATTATAGCTATCATCATGAATTAGCTACCCCAGATGGAGCGCTGCCCTGTCCCAAAGTAAAAGCTGGAAAGCTTCCTATAGATAAATTAACTCATGCCATTCTGTCTATCCAACAACCATACCTCTCTTGTAAGAGGTGTGCAACTGGTCCATTTTATATTTGAGGCAACTTTTAAAATAATTTTAATAGAATTTTTGAGGTGTAAAAATAACAAATGGAGTTGTAGAATGTTTAAAAGATAGAAATGAGAAAAGTTATTGGTATATATCCTTCAATTATTATTTTGATACATATATATGGAATACAAATCTACACTGTATATAACATTTTAAAGCCTTTTGTCTTAATGTTATAATGTTTTCCCTTTTTTTTTATTTTTAAACTGCATTACTGAGGTATGATTGACATCTGAAATGCTGCAGATTTTTAGTGTACACAATTTGTTGAGTTTGGAGATAAGGATATCCCTGTGCAACCATGACCACAATCAATGCCATGAATATCTATCACCCTCAAAAACTTTCTTCTGCCTTATTTTATTACTATTTTGTGGTAAGAACACTTAATATAAAAGCTACGTTTTTAAAGCAAATTTTCATGAATTATTAGCCCTTAGACAACATGGAGGTTATGGGTGCCAAGCCCCTGGCCCCATGCTGTCAAAAATCTGTGTGTAACTTTGACTTTCCAAAAACTTAAATAAAAGTTTACTGTTGACAAGAAGCCTTATGGATGATAAAAACAATTGATGAACACATATTTTATGTTACATAGATTATGTATTGTATTCGTACAATAAAGTAAACTAGAGAAAAGAAAACATTGAGAAAATCATAAGGAAGAGAAAATACATTTACTGTTAAGTGGAAGTGGAGCATCATAAGGGCTTTCATTATCTTCACATTGATTAGTCTGAGAAGGAGGAAGAAGGGTTGGTCTTGCTGTCTCAGGGGTGGCAGAGGTTGGAAACATGGAGGAAGTAAAAGGGAAGGCAGGAGAGGAAGGCACACTAAGTGCAGTTTTATAGAAATATAATTTGTCATTTTTGCTTTTTCATTTCTCTAAAAATGTTCCTATATTAATCCTTCTTCTACCATTTACTTTAGTTCCAATGCCCATAGCAGAGAAGGAGGTCCATGTTGTAAAAGAAGTCCAAATAGCTTCAAATAATTGGAACCTTCCGTTAGATTGTTTAATGTCGATTTGTTTTCTGGTCCTGCACTTTCATTTTGTTTCTTATCCAGCATTGGTTTGAAAGCAGTCTCCATCAGGTTGTCTTCTGTTATTTTCCCTAGTGTAGTATTTGTTCTAAAATTTCTCCAGTATTCATATCTTGAAACCCTTTGCCTTGTACCCTTTTTTCTTTTGGCCGTATCTACAATCTCTTTCATGATTTCCTTGATTGGCTCTGTTGTAAATCCTGTGAAGTCATGTATAATATGTAAACAGTTTTTAAATTAAAAAATAGTAATCGCCCTTTGTACTTTATTATATATTTATCTTCAATGAAGAAATTACCTTCCACAAGTGAATGTGTTCAGATGAAGTAAATAGGCACGGTACATTCAGAAGTGATACAATAAGTGTTCTTTTGAAAACAAACATAAAACGAGCATGCACAAAAACATCAGTGAATTATGTAAACAACACAGAGATAAGGTTTATTTGGGTGTTGTCTCAGTTAATACATTTACAGTTTGCCTTCAAAATTTTATCCTCTCAGGTCTCCGTTAAGCTTCGCCTCAAAAAGGTTTAGTGTAAAGAGGGGTTTATATGATACATTTTAAAGTCTTTGTATTTTTAACTAAATTCATTCTATTAGATAAATTTTATTATTCCATGCCTCATTTTATAGATAAGGAAACTGAGGCCCAGAGAGGGAAAGCAGTTTGCCCACGATCACACAGTTCGTAAGGGGCAGAGCTGGGCTTTCAACTCACTCTTCGCAGTTCACTCGTTTAGCCTCCACAGTCGTTGTCTTTTGTTTTCTTCAATTTTTAAGTTCAGGGGTACATGTGCAGGATGTGCAGGTTTGCTATATAGGCAAACCATATGCCATGGTAGTGGCTGCACAGATTATCCCATAACCTAGATATTAAGCTCAGCATCCATCAGCTGTTCTTCCTGATTCTCTTCCTTCTCCTACTGTCCCCCTCCTACAGGCCCCAGTGTGTGTTGTTTGTTTCTTTTATGTGTCCATGTGTTCTCATTGTTCATCTCCCACTAATGAATGAGAACATGCAGTTCAGCTCTTTGTTCCTAAGTTAGTTTGCTGAGGATAACGGCTTCCATTTCCATCCATGTCTCTGCAAAGGACATAATCTTGTTCCTTTTATGGCTGCATAGTATTCCATGGTGTATGTATACCACATTTTCTTTATCCAGTCTATCATTGATGGGAATTTAGGTTGATTCCTTGTCTTTGCTATTGTGAATACTGCCGCAATGAACATGTACGTACATGTCTTTGTAATAGAATGATGTATATTCCTTTGGGTATGTATCTGTAATGGGATTGCTGAGTCAAATGGTATTTCTGCCTCTAGGTCTTTGCAGAATCACCACACTGTCTGTATTTGTCAGGGTTCTCTTAGAGGGACAGAACTAATAGGATATACATAAGTAATATATATATATATGAATTTATTAAGTAACCTGATCACAAAGCCCCACAATAGGCTGTTTTTAAGCTGAGGAGCAAGGAGAGCCAGTCTGAGTCTCCAAACTGAAGAACTTAGAATCCAGTGTTTGAGGGCAGGAAGCATTCAGCATGGGAGAAAGAGGTAGGCTGGGAGCCTAGGCCTGTCTCTACTTTTCACGTTTTTCTGTCTCGTTTATATTCACTAGAAGTTGATTAGATTGTTACCACCAGATTAAGAGTGGATCTGCCTTGCCCGGCCCACTGATTCAAATGTTAATCTGTTTTGGCAACACCCACACAGAAAAACCCTGGATTACTAATTTCTATCCCTCAACCCAATCAAGTTGACACTCAGTATTAGCCGTCATACCGTTTTCCAGAATGTTAGGACTGATTTACACTACCACCAACGGTGAAAACGCTCCTTTTTGTCCAGAACCTTGCAAGCATCTGTTGTTTGACTTTTTAAGAGCCATTCTGACTGGCATGATATGGTACCTCATTGTAGTTTAGATTTGCATTTCTCTAATAATCAGTGATGTTGAGCCTTTTTTTCACATGTTTCTTGGCTGCGTGGTGTCTGTCTTCTTTTGAGAAGTGTCTATGTCCTTTGACCACTTCTTAATGGGGTGGTAGTTGTTTTTTGAGGAAAATAGTTTTATTTATTACTTTAAATTCTGGGATACACATGCAGAATGTGTAGGTTTGTTACATAGATATACAAGTGCCATAGTGGTTTGCTGCACCTATCAACCTGTTATCTAGGTTTTAAGCCCCAGATGCATTAGGTATGTGTCCTAAAGTTTTCCCTGCCCTTGCCTGCCAACAGGCCCCAGTGGGATCCCCCCTCTGTGTCCATGTGTTTTCATTGCTCAGCTCCCATTTATGAGTAAGAACATGTGGTGTTTGGCTTTCTGTTTCTGTGTTAGTTTGCTGAGAATGATGGCTTCCAGCTTCACCATGTCCCTGCAAAGTACATGAACTCATTCTTTTTTATGGTTGCATAATATTCTTTCTATTGTATATATGTTTTTGTTTTTGTCAATTTAAGTTCCTTGTAGGCTCTGGATATTAAACTTTCATCAGATGGATAAATTGCAATTTTTTTCTTCCATTCTGTAGGTAGTCTGTTCACTCTGATGATAGTTTATTTTGCTGTGCACAATGTCTTTAGTTTAAGTAGATCTCATTTGTCAACTTTTGTTTTTGTTGCTGTTTTCAGCATTTTTTTTTTTTTTGTCATGAAATCTTTGCCTGTGCTTATGTCCTGAATGGTATTGCCTAGATTTTCTTCTAAGGTTTTACAGTTTTGGGTTTTACATTTAAGTCTTTAATCAACTGAGTTAATTTTTATATATGATATTTGGAAGGGGTCCAGTTTCAATTTTCTGCACATGGCTAGCCAGTTCTAGCACCATTTATTAAATAGGGAATCCTTGCCTTACTGCTTTTTTTGTTGAATTCATCAAAGGTCAGATGGTTGTAGGTGCATGGCCTTATTTTTGAGTTCTCTATTCTGTTCCATTGGTCTGTGTTTCTGTTCTTATACTGGAACTAGGCTGTTTTCGTTACTGTAGCATTATAGTATAGTTTGAAGGTGGGTAGCAGGATGCCTCCAGGTTTGTTCTTTTTCCTAGTATTATCTTGGCTATTCAGGCTCTCTTTTGGTTCCATATAAATTTTAAAATAGTTTTTTCTAATTCTGTAAAGAATGTCAATGATAGTTTAATAGAAATAGCATTGAATCTATATATGACTTAGGGGAGTATGGCCATTTTCACAATATTGATTCTTTCTATCCATGAGCATGGAATGTTTTTCCATTTGTTCATGTCCTCTCTGATTTCTTTAAGCAGTGGTTTTTCGTTCTCCTTGAAGGGAACCTTCACTCTCCTATGTAGCTGTATACCTAGATATTTTATTCTGTTTGTAGCAATTGTGAATGAGAGTTCATCTATGATTTGGCTCTCTGCTTACCTGTTTTTGATCTATAGGAATGCTGGCAATTTTTGGACGTTGACTTTGTATCCTGAGACTTTTCTGAAGTTGCTTATCTGCTTAAGAAGATTTTGGGCTGAGATGACGGAATTTTCTAGATATATGATCATGTCATCTGCAAAGAAAGATAATTTGACTTCCTGTCTTCCTATTTGAATATGCTTTATTTCTTTCTCTTGCCTGATTGCCCTGGGCAGGACTTCTAATACTATGTTGCATAGGAATAATGAGAGAGGGCATTCTTGTCATGTGCCAGTTTTCAAGGGAAATGCTTCCAGCTTTTGCCCATTCAGTATGATATTGGCTGTGGGTTTGTTATATTTAGTTCTTATTATTTTGAGGCATGTTCCTTAAATATCTAGTTTATTGAAAATTTTTAACATGAAGAGATGTTGAGTTTTATTGAAGGCCTTTTCTGCATCTATCGAGATAATGTGGTTTTTGTCTTCATTTATGTGATGAATCTCGTTTATTGATTTGTGTATGTTGAACCAACTTGAATACTGCGAATGAGGTCAACTTTATCATGGTGGGTAAGCTTTTTGATGTGCTGCTGAATTTGGTTTGCCAGTATTTTATTGAAGATTTTTGCAGCATTGATGTTTCATCAAGAATATTGACCTGAAGTTTTCTTTTTTGTTGTATTTCTGCCAGGTTTTGGTATTAGGATGATGGTGCCCTCATAGAATGAGTTAAGGAAGGAATCCCTCCTTTTCAATTTTTTAGAATAGTTTCACTAGAAATGGTATCATCTTGTCTTTGTAACTCTGGTAGAATTCAGCTGTGAATCCATCTGGTCCTGGGCAATTTTTATTTATTTATTTATTTATTTATTTATTTATTTATTTAGGTTGGTAGGCTGTTTATTACAGCCTCAATTTCAGAAATTATTAGTCTGTTCAGAAATTCAATTTCTTCCTGATTCAGTCTTTGGAGGGGCACTTGTTCAGGAATTTATACATTTCTTCTAGATTTTCTAGTTTACGTGAACAGAGGTGTTTATAGCCTCCGATGATCCTTTGTGTTTCTGTGGGGGTCAGTGGTCATATTTCCCTTATAATTTCTGATTGTGTTTGATTGTTCTCTCTTTTCTTCTTTATTAGTCTAGCTAGTAAACTACCTATTTATTGATTTATTTTTATTTATTTTTTTCAAAAAAACACCTNAGGGGTTTTTCATACCTCTATCTCCTTCAGTTTAGCTCTGATCTTGGTTATTTTTTTTTCTTCTGCTACCTTTGGTGTTTGCTCTTGGTTCTCTAGTTCTTTTAGTTATGATGTTATGTTGTTAACTGGAGATCATTTTAGTCTTTTTCATGTGGGCATTTAGTGCTATAAATATCCCAGTTAACACTGCTTTGGCTATATCCCAGAGATTCTTGTACCTTGTATCTTTGTTCTCATTAGTTTCAAAGAACTTCTTGATTTCTGACTCAATTTCACTATTTACCCAGAAGTCAATCAGGAGCAGGTTGTTCAGTTTCTATGAAGTTGTGTGGTTTTCTGCTATTTTCTCAATCTTAAGTTCTAGTTTGATTGTACTGTGGTCTGAGACTATTTATAATTTCAGTTCTTTTGCATTTGCTAAGGAATGTTTTACTTCTGATTATGTAATCAATTTTAGAGTAAGTGGCATGTGGCAATGAAAAGACTGTATATTCTCTTTTTGGATGAAGAGTTCTATCTATATCTATCAGGTCCACTTGATCCAGAGCTGAATTCAGGTCCTGAATATATTTGTTATTTTTTTTGTTTCAATAATCTGTCTAATACTGTCAGTGGGGTGTTCAAGTCTCCCACTACTATTGTGTGAGTCTAAGTCTCTTTGTAGGTCCCTAAAAACTTGTTTTATGAATCTGGGTGTGCCTGTATCGGATGCATATATATTTATGATTATAAGCTCTTCCTGAATTTAACTTTTTAAAAATTATGTAATACCATTCTTTGTCTTTTTTGATCTTTGTTGATTGTTTAAAGTCTGTTTTCTCAGAAACTAGGATTTCGAACCTTAATTTTTTTCTGCTTTCCCTTTGCTTGGTAAATTTTCCTCCATTTCTGAATTTTGAGCCTATGTGTGTCTTTGCATGTGAGATGGATCTCTTTAAGACAGCATACCAATGGATCTTTGCTCTATATCTAGCTTGCCATTTTGTGTCTTTTTTTTTTTTTTTGGAGCATTTATCCCATTTGCATTTAAAGTTAGTATTTTTATATGTAAATTTGATCCCATCATCATGATTCTAGCTGGTTATTTTGCAGACTTGTTTATATGGTTGTTTCATAGTGTCACTGGTCTGTGTACTTCAGTGTGTATTTTTAGTGGCTGGTAATAGGGTGTTTTCTTTTCATATTTAGTGCTTCCTTCAGGTGCTCTTTTAAAGCAGGCCTGCTATGACAAATTTCCTCATTATTTGCTTGTCTGAAAAGGTTCTTATTTCTCCTTCGCTTATGAAGCTTAGCTTGGCGAGTTGTGAAATGCTGGGTTGGAAATTATTTTCTTTAAGAATGTCGAATATTGGCTCCCCAATCTCTTCTGGTTTGTAGAGTTTCTGCTGAGAGGTTAACTGTTAGTCTGATGACCTTCTTTTTGCAGATGATTTGACCTTTTTCTCTAGGGGTCTTTAACTTTTTTCTTTTTCGATTTAGACGTAGAATAATTTGATGATTATATGTCCTGAGGATGACCTTCTTGTGAAGTATCTTACTGGAGTTCTCTGCATTTTCTGAATTTGATAGTTCTCCTAGATAATATCCCAAAGTATGTTTTCCAAATTGGTTTCATTCTTCCTGTCTCTTTCAGGTACCCCAATCAGTTGTACAGTGATAGGTTCAGTCTAGTGTTATTTTTTTTTTTTTGTTTTTGTTTTTTTTCCCCAGCAAAAATTTACTGTTTTGGGTTTGATGGCTTCCACAGCTTTTTCTCTAATAATAATGGCAATTTTAGTAATGTAGTCTTTTCATGCTCTTACAATGTTCTCTATACTGAAATTCTTGTCTATAATGTTGGTAATCTTTTCCATAGAGAACTTTGTGTAATGAGTCTTAAAGATATTTATAGAGACTGATCTTAGAGGCTGAATTAGAAGTGTTGCGCTTGTGGGCAGGTAGACCACCACTTCAACACCTTTGGTATTGAACTCTTGGGGTTCTGGGTGTCCAGGGGCATTGTCCAATATCAAAAAATCTTTATAAAGCTGTCTTTTACTGACAAGGTACTTCCTGACTTGAGGGACAAAGCATCAATAGAAGTAGTACAGAAAAGGGGTTCTTGTTCAGGCCTTCTTGTACAAAGAAAAGGCTGATAGCTGTTTCTATCTTTTCCCTTCAAGGTTCTGGGGTTCACACCTTTAGATACAAGGGCAGTCCTAAGTACGTATCTGACTGTATTTGTGCTAAGCAGTAGAGTTAGCTTATCCCTTCCTATCTTAAATAGTGATGCTCACTTTTCTTCCTTACTAATAAATGTTTGTGGCTTTTTTCCATCCAGACTAGGACACTTTTGCCTGAATTAAAAACTTGTTCAGGCAGGTAACCTTTCTCCTTGATGATTTTCTTAATGGCTTCTGGGAACTCATCTACTGCCTCTTGGTCAGCAGAAGCTGCTTCTCCTGTTAGTTTGACATTTTTTTTAAAATGCCAAACCTCTTTGTAAAATTATCAAACCATCCTTTGCTGGCATTACATTTTTCAGATCTAGATCTGTTCTTTTCTTTTTGCTTTAAGTTGTCATATATCAACTTTGTTTTTTCTCAAAACATCTTATAGTCTATAGTTACACTTTTCTGCAGCAATTCTTTACCCACATAAATGTTGCATTTTCAAGGCCAGATAAAGACATTTCATAAAAATGTAAGGTTTTTAGACCTGCTGGCAAAGCTGCAATGAAGGTCTCACAAATTTTCTTTTCTTTTTTTATAATCATTCTTAGACTGGATTCATTTACATTGAAATGGCAGGCAACTACAGCTTTAGACCTCAATGTATGGTACATATCAAGCAATTAAACTTTTTCTTGTAATGCCATGACTTCTTGGAAGCACTTCCAACACCATTAGTGGTACTTTGTATGTGTCCCATGGTGTTATTCAAGGTTTATGTTACTGCAGTAAACACAATACAAAATGCCAGAGATCTTTTTACAGTGATACTCAATTTACTGGAGAGAAGAACTGCTCACATGGAGATGATTAGCATCACACAGCATTTTAAGCAGATACTGGCAACACTTGAGCTCACTCCAAAAGCAGCAGGAGGTGGCTACGAATGTATTACAGTATACAGTATGTATTACAGTTAATTTTATGCAGTTATGGCTTAATACTGCAACTTTACATTTGTTTACATTTTCCTCAACTGAGAGTGACATCATGTACCATCTATAAGTTTGTGTCTAACATTTTGAGAAATTTTAACTTTTATATTCATACATATTTTATGGTAGTAAATTATAAAATAGACTAGTCTACACATGTTTTATGCATTCATGGCATATCTTTTTCTTAATTTTCTCAGCATTTCCAGGCTATGCAGTTTGTCTGCCAGGTTTCTCAAATTTCTGCAAATCTTCAAAAAATTTTCTAACATGTTTATTGAAGAAAATTTGAATAGTAATGTACCCATGAAGCTCAAATCCATGTTGTTCAATGGTCAACTGTATAAAATACCACATTGTTAACTATAGGCACTGTTTGGTACAGTAGATTCTTAGAACTTACTCATTTTGTATAACTAAAACTTTGTACCTTTTAATGAATGTTTTCCTTTTTCCTTCTCTTTCAGCTCTTGGCAACCATTCTCTGTGTTTTTATGAATTTGACTATTTTAAATTCATCCTATAAGTTGCTCATATAGTATTTATCCTTCTGAGTCTGGTTTATTTCAGTTAGCATAATGCCCTCTGTGTCCATAAATGTTACAAATGGCAGTATTTCCATTTCTTTATAGTTCAATCACTTATGTATATGTGTGTATATATGTATATATGTTAAAAACATTTCATTATACATATCACATTCCATTGTATGTGTGTGTATATATGTATACATATATATTTCCTTTTTCATTCATCCATTGACAGACATAAAGGTTTCTTTCATATTTTGGCTATTGTGGATAATGCTGCAATGAACATGGGAGTTCAGCTGTCTCTTTGAAATCCTGTCTTCAATTCTTTTAAATATGTTAATAGATCCAGAAGTTGGATTACTGGATTATATGGTAGCTCTATTTTAAACTTTTTGAGGAAGCAGCATACATTTTTTCAGTGTCTGCAGCAATTTACATTCCCAACAAAAGTGTACAAGGGTTCTCTTTTCTCTGCATTCTTACCAATATGTTATCTTTTTTTTTAATAATAGCCATCCTAACAGTGATATCTTTTGATAACTTAGAGCGATATCTTATTGTAATTTTGATTTGTATATCTGATCAGTAATATTGAGCACATTTTCATGTAACAGTTGACCATTTATAGTGTTCCAAAAAATGTCTATTAAGTGCCTTTGTCCTGTTTTTCAGTTATTGAATTATATGAATTCCTTCTAGATCCTGGATATTAATGCTTTATCAGATATATGGCTTGCAAATATTTTCTCCCATTTTGTAGGTTGTCTTTTCACTCTGTTTATTGTCTTCACTGTGCAAACCTTTTTAGTTTGATATAGTCCCACTTGTCTATTTTCATTTTTGTTTTCTATGCTTCTGTCATCATATCCAGGAAATCCTTGTCAAAGCCAATGTTGAAAATTTTTCCTTGTGTTATTTTCTAGGAGTTTTGCAGTTTGAGGTTTTACATTTAAATCTTTTAAATTTATTTTGTGTTGACTTTTGTGTATGGTATAACAGTCCAACTTCATTTGCATGTGACCATCCAGTTTTTCTAATTATAAACATTCCTATGTTGTTTTTTCACCATACCATTTATTAATGATCAATAGTATCTATTATTTGGATGTTTTTTATTTAACCACCTCTAATATTTGACATTTAAGTTTTTGTTAATTTTTCATTTTTATAATAATGTTGTAATGATCATCCCATAGATAAATCTCAGTACATATCCACAATGATTTTCTTGGGGTAAAATCTTAATTTTAAAGTTGCTAGAGCAAAGGATAAGCAATTTTTATGCCTAATTTCTTCCAAGAATGAGGAACATTTTGTATGGTTGTGGTTTATGAATTTGGAAGTTTTCCTAACATTTTGGTCGATAGAATATATTACTATTTTTTTAATTGCCAATTTGCTACATAACACACATACACACAACACACACGTTTTACTCATTTAGATTGAGTTTTTTAATATGTTTTATTAGCTTTTAAAATTCTGTCATAAAATGCATCTTTCTCTTCTTCCTAATTCATTACATACTAAGGGTGGCAATTCCACATTATATGTATTAAAATATTGTTTTTCAATTTGTATTTGCATTTTAATTTTGCTCATTCTATTTTTAGCATAGTATTTAAGAACACAGATTCTATATTTTAACTGCCTGGGTACAAATCTGGAACCCAGACCTTATGGCTGTATGACCTTGAGTGAGTTATAGAATAACTCTGTGCCTCAGTTTGCTCACCTATAAAATTGAGGTAATAATAGTATATACACATATGGTTCTGAGGGTTAAATAGAATGTACCTGGAAAACGTTTAGCCTAATCTCTGAAGATCATAAATGCTAAAAAGTTATCCAAAGGGTAAAAATGGTACAAAAACATCACCTTCTGATCTCTTTGAGCTTACACTGAGGTTGACAGTTGCTGTTAGGTGGGAGGATGGGTGTGTATTCCCAGACATCTTTGAAAGTTGTGCCCCTATTCTTAACCTTAACGCGGCACTGAGCAGACTAAGTTCCTGATGAAGCATAAAAGGCCACAATTGGAGAAAATATAAAATGGCTAGTATCTTTGTTGGTCACATAAATGTCTTCTTTTGAGAAATGTCTGCCATATCCTTGGCCCATTTTTTGATGGCATTGTTTTTTCTTGTAAATTTGTTTACATTCTTTGTAGATTCTGGATATTAGCCCTTTGTCAGATGGGTAGATTGCAAAATTTTTCTTCCATTCTGTAGGTTGCTTGTTCTCTCTGATAGTTTCTTTTGCTCTACAGAAGCTCTTAAGTTTAATTAGATCCCATTTGTCAATTTTGGCCTTTGTTGCCATTGCTTTTGGTGTTTTAGTCATGAAGTCTTTGCCCATGCCTATGTCCTGAATGGCATTGCCTAGGTTTTCCTCTAGGGTTTTTATGGTGTTAGGTCTTATGTTTAAGTCTTTAATCCATCTTAATTTTTGTTTAAGGTGTAAGGAAGAGGTCTAGTTTCAGTTTTCTGCATATGGCTAGTTTCCCCAACACCATTTATTAAATAGGAAATCCTTTCCTCATTGCTTGTTTTTGTCAGGTTTGTTAGAGATCAGATGGTTGTAGATGTGTGGCATTATTTCTGAGGCCTCTGTTCTGTTCCATTGGTCTACATCTCTGTTTTGCTACGAATATCATGCTGTTTTCGTTACTGTAGCCTTGTAGTATGCTGTTTACAATAGCAAGAGTTGAAACCAACCCAAATGCCCATCAATGATAGAGTGGATAAAGAAAATGCGGCACATAAAAAACGTGGAGTACTATGCAGCCATAAAAAATGAGTTCATGTCCTTTGCAGGGACATGGATGAATCTGGAAACCATCATTCTCAGCAAACTAACACAGGAACAGAAAGCCAAACACTGCATGTTCTCACTCAAATGGGAGTTGAACAATGAGAACACATGGACAAAGGGAGGGGAATATCACACACTGGCACCTGTGAGGGATGGGGAGCTTGAGGAGGGATAGCATTAGGAGTAATACCTAATGCAGATGACGGGTTGATGGGTGCAACAGTATACCTATGTAACAAACCTGTATGTCCTGCACATGTAACCCAGAAAAGTATAATTTAAAAAAATATGGCCAATATGGCAAGGATGAATCAACAAGTCCTTTGACTTTAGTGTGCCACAAATTGTTGAGGCTTAATAATTTTGCATGTTTTATGATGAAGGATGTTGGTCCTGAGTGGTGAGGCAGTCAGCCAAAATTGAAAAATTATTGTGACAGTAAAACAAAAAGTTGATTAGAAATAATACAGTAAATATCCTAAACAGTAGACCTGGCCAATCCATCACTAAGGCAGAAATATCAAGTCCAAAGCAGGCCAATTCTGTAAATGATGAAATTAGCACTGCTCAGACTGTTGCTCAGAGTGACACTGGTATTTCAGGAGCATTTTCAAGTTCCTAGAGATCATAATGATACATCAGTAGAAAACCTTTTAAAAAGCCATAAGGTCTAAATTGCTAATCAGGGTTAGTGAAGAGATCACAAAAAATGGTCAAAATGGCTGAAGTGTTAGGAGGAATAAAAGGCTAATTTGCTTCTAGGAATGCCTATTGGTATTTGAAACTTGATTTAATAACTGCTTTCTTGTGCTTGGATAGTAACTATATCTGAAAAGCTCAGGCTCATAGTAATGCTGGTTTAGACTCCTATGCAAGGAAACAGGTGAGTTCTTCTTGCTTAGATAAGACAGTAAAAATGCAGAATCTATATAATTTAGAGTCAGATAATTAATGCATTTATGATATTGCTAGCAAGATAACCCACATGATTTCTTTCAAACATAGATAATTTATGTTTAGCAGGTATATTGATTCTCAACCTAATAACAGAAATAAACTAGTCTCATGACTATTTCCCGCACAAAATTATGTACTAATAGAGGTTTGCTAATAAAAACATGTTTCCTCCAATAAAACATAGCTCATAAGAAGAATTAGTTTTTTATCTGGTTGGGAGTTTGATGCTATGTGGTATAAAATCCCTAACAAGCTAATCTTAAAATGTTAGTAAGAAGGAGCTAATACACTTAATATTAAAAGAATTATTATAACTCATATAAAAACATGAATTTCTTAAAATATGGGCTAAGAATATAAAGAAATAAGTCATAAGGAAACAATATAAAGGAATGTAGAAAAAAACTCTCATTAATAAAACAAATTCAATTTTAAAAAGTTGTACCTGTCAAAATTGGCATTTAAAATATATACATTTTAATAAGATCATGATGAAAATTATGTAAAGAATAGAATGTAAAGCATTTAAAGAAAACAGTTCAGTAATATATATTAAAAATATTTTTTTGAATTTCGAGACAGAGTCTCACTCTGTCATCAGGCTGGAGTGCAGAGGCATGATCTCGGCTTACTGCAACCTCCACCTCCTGGGTGCAAGTAATTCTCCTGCCTCAGCCTCCCAAGTATCTGAGACTACAGGCACGCACCACCCTTCCCAGCTAATTTTTGTATTTTTAGTAGAGACAGGGTTTCACCATGTTTGCCAGGATATTCTCAATCTCTTGACCTCATGATCCGCCCACTGGCCTCCCAAAGTGCTGGGATTACAGGCATGAGCCACCACACCCAGCCTAAAAAATCTTAAAATATATTATTTTTTAAATTTAGTCATTTTATTTCTGGGTTGCTATTCTAGTGTCTTAGTTTGGGTTCACCTAGAAGCAGTCTCAGAGATCAACAAGTCATTTGTTTGGGAGATGCCACCAGGAGAGAAATGGGGAAGTAACACAGGGAGGAGAAGATGGTCAATAAATGATGTGTTAGCCACAGTGGGCTGCTGGAGCTGGATCCTGTGGGGAATTCTTGGAAACAACAAATATGTACTTCAGAATTAACCCACCTGAGGGGAGAAGGAATTCGGATATTTCTACACCAACTCTCAAGAGTCATTAGTTGAGAGTTACTTGTAGGGGTGTTAATTCCCTGATCTTTCAACCTGCTGTGAGTTTGGGTTGATTGGCTTCCAAAGTTCTAGAAAATACATTCAGCCACAGAGAGGCAGATAGTGACAGAAACAAGTTATGCTCCTCAAGAAACAGACAAGCCAGTGACAATGTGCTATGTTAAGGAAACAATCAAATTGCAAATATACTCATTTAATAATGTTGGGCACTTACGTTGTTTCTAATATATAACAAACATATGTTAATGTTTGTTAATGTATATGTCCCATAAATAATGGTATATACAATAACAGATAATATCCAAATAATGTGTAATCATTAAAAAATATGTTATAGACTATTTGATATGCCAGTAAATATTTAGGGAGATAAACACATTAGAAAGCAGTATGTACAGTATGATTACATTTTAGTGGAAAAAAGTATGTATTCCTGAAAAGCTTTGGGCACAAAATACGATATTAACATGAATTCTCTTTGAATAGTGTGATAATTAATCATTGTTCTTACCTGTTTTTACAAAATTTCCTACTCTAAATATATATATTGCTTTTGCAATAGAAAAATTATAGATTTAATGATGAGTCACCAATGAGTTAAAAATAAAATGATGAAAAATGCTTCACTGAATCTAGAAAATTAATATTTAATTGAAGTAATTACTGTTTACTTCTTTGAATTTAGTCAAGATTGTTTCTAAGAAGAATAATACGTTTTTTCTTTGTGGTTTGACTGTTAGTTCATTACCCAATATGGTATATAAATACAGGTTGGGATTCCGCATGTATACTTCAAAATCACCATTACTTATTCAATTCATGGCATTGGCAGTACAAAACTTGACTTCTTATTTAAAATGTTTAAATTCAGGCATAGAGAATCTGTTTTTTTAAAAAACAACTACCCCACGTTGATAAGAAATTAAATAAAAAAATTGAGAAATAAAAATGTCTCAATGAAGTCCCAAAGATAGATGTGCTGGACTAGGAAATTATTTCCTGAAAGGGATTTAGAACTACCAGCTTGAGTTAATAATAAATCGACATGTTCAGAACTAAGATTAGCTGAGCGTGCTGGTCACGGGTTTGAATGTAAATTTAATCAAATGCTAAGAAAATTGTCTAGCATAGTGCATTATACACAGTAGGTCCACAAAGATACATGTCCAATAGACTAACATTAGATTTGTAAAAATTATGCCATAAATATGACTTACTGACTTGCTGAATGGTTCATGTTAGTCAAATTGCCAATTCTTTTTGCTTGCTTTTTTTCTCCTCAGAGAGTGAGATATGGTTGTTCTAATCTCTTTTTAAGAGCTCATCAATAATGCACCAGATCAAAATTTAGAACAGTCTGTTTAACAATTGGCATATGGGGGATGAAGAAAATTAATTTGATAGAGAACAACCAGACATCTTTTCCTCAATAATCCTTCTACTTCTGTGAAGGGAGGACTTAGGAGGAGTTGAGCAGATTTTTAAAACCTGCCTTGTTTTTTTAGCCATGTAAAGAATAAATTGATCTGATTAAAATGAACCTTTTCCATCTTCCTCCAATGTGATAGCCAGTCCTTTGTTCTGTTATATTTATAATAGTTCTATAGTTTTGCTCAAATTTATTTCTTGCCCCCTTTTCTGCCTGTCTTTTTTAAGTACAGGGTCCCCTTACCTCTGTGATTTATTCTAATGGGACCTAACCATAGTTTTCTGTTCCCCCAACATGTTTCCCTAATTGAGTTCTATGATTTTAATATAATTGCCAGATTAACCTCCAAAGGTACAATTCTCATCTTTATCCTATTGTCAGGTAACATTTCACATTCATTTCTAAACTGAGATTGTTTGTGATCTTTATGTTCATCTTTCTCAGATCAAGTCTAAACTTAGGGGTATTGGCTCAGAAGAGTATTGCAGGGTGCAGGATTCTGGTAGTGCAAACATCTGTATAAAAGAAATTTTCCAGGCTTACTGTCCACAGGGCAGGACCTTAAAATATAAGGGCCACAGGAGGTGCCCTTGAGGAAAAGCATCATTGTGTGGCAGACTTTCTGGGCTTGACTGTGAATTTCACAGTATGACCCTGATGCTTTCAGAGATTCCTCAATTACTGTTAGAGCCTATAGGACTGTTAGTACTTGATATTGTCTTTCTGGAAACCCCCATCCTTCACCTTTTAGCTCCTGCCCAATTTGTAGATTGCTTTAAAATGTAATTTCCTTAGGGAAGTCTTCCCTCATTCACAGAAATTAAGCTTAGCCCCCACATAATTAATTTTATAACATCCTATAATTTCCATTTGTAGTACTTAGCAGAATGTTTAATTATATAATTAATTCATAGCTCCCTGGCTAGAGTTTAAATACACAAGACCTTTAGTTTTGCCCAGGGGTTTACTTAATACCTGAAAGAAACATGTTCTCATTGGACATTTGTAGAATGAATCAATTAATAAATGGATCTATTCATCTCCTAATATCTTACTATTCTTGTGAAAAGAGATGGCTAGTGAAAATAAAGATTCTTAGTCTGTTACTGGTAATTATTGAAGTCTCTTTGGGATCACCACAGTCATATTGTGAAGATTGAAGTCATGTATAGAGAGTCTACCATATACTTTTTCAAGGATCTTGCCTCGTCCACTTGTTCACCCTGATACACTGAGGTACTGCAGTGTGGACAATCAAATTTGAATGTTTCTTTTATATGAATTGTTACACTACCAGGATCCTTCCTCCCCTTTACTTTTCTGATTCCACATACCCCTAACTTTAGTCTTGATCCATGGGTGGTGAACACAGAAATAGCAACCACGCAGAAATGAAATTTTGCTCAGCAATTGGATATTACCAAGGTACCCCAAGACTCCTCATAGACTACAAATGATAAAAATAATAACCATCAAGAGGAGAGTAAAAATGTGGGCCAAACTGGTCAGAGAGACATGCAGTGTAGAACTTTGCCCCACTCCAGCAGTAAGGTTTCCCCAAGTCAGTTTCATACTGTTTTATGAGCCCTCTAAATGCAGTCAAGATCTCTTTTCATTGCTACTGTAGAATCACAGCATTTACCTAAGTTTGTTAGAGAACGTATATATGTGGTTTGCACAAGCAACAAAAAAGTAATATAAAATCTTAAGTAATTTCAGCAATGATTTTCTGCAAAGATTCTTTCAAGCCATTGGGAAACAGAACAGTGAACAATGAAGATGAGGTCCTTACTGTTTTGAACTTACAGTAGCATTGGGCAGGGAGAGAAAATTGATAAGTATATTAATAAATGGTCAGGATAATTTCTCAAAGTGTGATGTCTTTAAGCTGCTATAACAAAATATGATAGACTGGGTAGCATATAAACAATAGAAATTTATTTCTCAAAGTTCTGAAGTCTCGTAAGTTCAAGATCAAGGTACCAGCAGATTCAGTGTCTGGTAAGGGCTTGCTTTCTGCACGAGAGATGATGACTTATTGCTGCATTCTTAAATAGTGGAAGGGACAAAGCAGTTCTCTGAGGATTTCCTTTATAAGGTCACTAATTCCATTGATCAGTGCTTCATCCTGGTGATCTAAGCATTTCACAAAGGCCTCACCTCCTAATACTATCACATTGGTGATTAGGTTTTCAGCATGTACATTTTAGGGGAACACAAACAAACCATTAGCAGCTGCGAAGAAAACTAAACAGGGTGATGTGGTGGAGGTGACTGGGGCTGGTGGTTGCTGCTTGAGATTGAATAATCAAGGAGGACTTTTTTTCTTGCAGAGGTGTCATTTAAGCCTCTACCCTTTTTCTCTACAGCAGTGGTTCTCAACTAGGAATGATTTTGCCTCCAAAAGACATTTGGTAATATTCAGAGACCATTTTGGTTTCCACAACTGGCAGGGGGCAGGGTTACTACTGACATATAGCAAGCTAATTTCTGGGATGCTGCTTAAACATTCTACAATGCACAAGGCAGCCTCTGATAATGAATTATCTATTCCAAAAAGTCAACAGTGCAAGAGATGAAAAACCCTGATCTTTCGTCTATTCTCATCACAACGACCAGGTTGATTTTTTAAAATACTGAATCATATTACATCAATCTTCTGCTATAAGCTCTTTAATTAATCCTCAGGTCTCCCAGATTCTTCTCATTCTAGCTTCCTATAACCCTTCTTCTCCTGTTTTATTGCCTTCACTCATTACACTCTGTCCTCAGGCCTTTGAACTGGCAAAATTCTCCTGCTTGAAATTTTCTTCCTTTGGCTATCTGGATGGCTGTTGCCTCACCTCTGTCAAATCTTTACTTACATGCCACTTTCTTGATGATCAAAACTGACTCCCCCAACTCCACTGCTTCTGCTTGTCTTACCATACTCCCTTCTCTTGGATTTATTGTCTTCTAGTGTGCTATCTAATTTACTTATATAACCATTGTTTATTGTCTGTTTTACCCACTAGAAAGTAAGCTTCATAAACTGAGGGGTTTATGATACTTTCTGCCACATAAGGGATACCTTATGAATATTTGTTTAATAAATGAAGGAAGGAAAAGAAACTTCTATGAAGAGAATGTGGCTGCCAAGAAAAGCTATGGAAAAAAAAATCAAGAACACAGGCCCTAAAAGTGACTGAGCTTAGTGTGCTTAAAGGAAAACCAGAAGGCCAATAAGTGAAGTGCAGTAAATGAGGGGCAGAGCATGCAACACAAGTGAGAAGTTGTTGTGGTCAGATCAGTTAAAGCCTTATAGAACAGAAAAGCGTCCAGGTGTGTTTTGTAAAGGAAGAACTCGTGTCATGTTTAGAAAAAGATGTGTGCGTTTGTATATTTTTTTCACCTGTCAAGTTTAATTTTTCAACTTAGGTTATTTTATTTGTTTTTATTTTTGTAGAGGCAGGGTTTCGTGTTGTTGCCCAAACTGTCTTGAACTCCTGGGCTCAAGCAGTCCTCCCACCTTGGCTTTCCAAAATGCTGGGATTACAGGTATGAGCCAGCTCGCTTGGCCCAGCTTACATTATAAATACGTATGATCAAATCAATGGCTTTTCTCTATGTACTTGCAGTGGAGCCATCAGCCACATGGTGATACCTGTGAGATGCTCAAAAGTAGAACTGTCCCCAAAGCATTTTGACACTGACTCATATGTTTAAAGTTGTTTTAACTGACAAGTAAAAATTGTGTGTGTGTGTGTGTGTGTGTGTGTGTGTATAGCACAAAACATGTTTCAATATGTGTGTGTGCATTATGCAATGGTTAAATCAAGCTATTTAACAGATGCATTATGTTGCATGCTTATTTTTTTAATGGGAAGAACACTTAATGTCTATTTCCTTGGAGATTTTCAAGTATACAGTATATTGCTATTAACTAAAGTCACCATGATATGCGATATACCTCTTGAACTTATTCCTCCTAGCTGAAATTTTATGTCGTTTAACCAATATCTTCCTAATTCTCTCATCCTCCAGCCACTGGTTACCATCATTTTATTCCCTGTTTCCATAAGTTCAATGTTCTTACACCTCACATATAAGTGAGATAATGCAGTATTTGTCCTACTTTTTCTGACTCATTTCACTTAGCATATCCTCCAAATTTTTCCACGTTGTGGAAAATGACACCATTTTCTTCTTTTTAAGGTGGAATAGTATTCAAGTACACATGCATATTATGTTTTCTTAATCTATTTGAAGTTGATTCCATATCTTGGATGTTGTCAATAATGCAACGGTGAACATAGGCATGCGACACTGACCCATTTTTTAAATGTTTATAGTTGCTTTCTGTTTTAGCCATTGTTTCAGAGGCTGCAATTCAAAAGTAAGTATATCGTTTGGAACATGCAATACAAAATTCTACTAATACCTGTAATTGTATTGATTATAGTATCTCCCGAGTAAAGATAGAATGAATGAAGGTAGAAGAGAGATCTTCTGAGTAGAAATATAATGAGAGAGGTTGAAAGTGTCAAGGCAAGGAAAGAAAACTGGTATTTGCTGATCAACTAGTGTGCAACAACTACTTTGTTAAGTGGTTTGCATGTGTGATGCCATTTCAACATTTAAAAATATGATATTTCAACAATGAAGAAATTAAACTTGCTCAAGATCATGGATCTAGTAAGAAGCCTAGCTGGAATTGGAATTAAAATGTTTCTGGGTCCAAGTCTGTATTCATCTCCTTAGGCTGCTGTAACAGAGTAACAGAATAGCATCAGCTGGGTCACTTAAACAACTGGATATTTATCTCTCACAGTTCCTAGATTGGAAAGCCTAAGATCAGGTGCCAGCTGATTTGGTTCATTGGTAGGGACCCTTTTCCTAGCTTTTCCTTTACTTCCTGTCCCCTCACATGATGGAGAGAGAAAGAAAGAGACCTCTCTTGCATCGCATCTTACAATAGACAATAATTAGGGATCTATCCAAATAACTTATTACCTCTCAAAGACCTAGTCTTTAAATACCATCATATTGGGGGTAAGGATGTCATATGAATTTTGGCGGTGACATGATTTAGTTCATAAAAATATGAATGAATGTTCTTTCTATGACATTAAGCTGCTTTCCTACTAAAAAANAAAAAAAAAAAAAAGATACCCGCTTTAATATTTTACCAAAAGTAGGCCCTGGATGAATCACTTGTGAGTCTAGACTTAGATTTACTCCCTTCAATTAAGTCAGTTTCTAAGGTTGTTAGTTAATGCTTAGAAAGTTTCTTTCACATACTTCTGTAGAAGAAGTTTTGATACGATAGCCTGAATGAACCCTTTCTTCCCCTTAGTTCTCTAAAAACTCAGAGATTGTTGTAAAGCAACTTTTTTTCTGCTAGTTGTAAAAGGAACATACAAAGGCCAAAATCTTCTGTTTGGGCTTTTGGTACAGCTTTTGTGTCTGATAATAAAAGTCAAGATTTATATTGTTGACTGAAGAAATTAAATTGTTGCCCTATATATATCAAATGGATAAAAGGGCATTTGCTATTAAAAGAAGATTGTGTTGGTTACATTCAATCCTGTCCATATAAAGATATACAAATATAATAATTTAGATTTTTTAAAAGCTGTAGCTGAAAGAGTCATATAAGTCTGACCTATGCCAAAGAATTGCCCATCAACCTCAAAAAACCTCAAATGTGTTCCTTTATTTTTAATAGAAAATAAAGGTCCCCTTTCCAAACTTTATTTGGAGGGCTTAAATTTCATGTTAAATTTTTAATATATATTTGTTTTAACTATAAAAATAACTTTTTTCTACTAGTATGTATGAAGATTATTAATATAGATTACACGAATTGACTATTTGCAGTTGAAGTGTTCTTAAACACATACTGGAATCGGTTTAAACATCTCCCCTCTGCCAATTCTGTCTTGTTATTTGTTGAGGTATCTGGAATCCAACTGAAAAAATAACTGTTGTGATGTCTATGGGCATGCTAAACAAATTTATAAAAGTGTTACTTTTTTCACCCCTGAAAAATCAGCTTATATTAGGTAACATTCTGCCTCCTTCAACAAAATCTAAATTTCTGAAGGCCTTAAATAAGATAATGGTCCACAGAATCCCACTGTTTATACGAGAAACAAGTTTGAGAATTCCATCTTCTTGTCCTGGAAAGAGGATGAATAGTATAGGCTTTGATATGAGACAATATATTCTCTTTCAGAATTGTTAGAGCTAATGCATTGTATGAAATAGTTGTCTTTGGTTTTGTGCCAATTTTAATTGCCAATTTGAGCAGAAATGCACTTTGAGTTATTTTTAGCTCTGAAGATTGAATTTAGAATTCAGTGGATTTGCTTTTCACCAATACAGATAACAAGATCTGTCATATTTGTGGCAAGTAGAGGGTGCAACACTCTATTTTTAACTTCATTGGTTCATTAAAATGATGCATGGCACTGGTTTAAGAAGCAACCAGTCAAGGAAACACAGACTTTGAAAACTCACCCCAAAGAAACACACTTTGTCTCTATAAGCAATTACTACAACCCAGCATTTATAAAAATTCCAGATTGATAAATTTAGACATTATTGTTAATCCTGGAAGAAAAGAGTGAAATGCCCCCTTTGGAGAAAGTGGCTGCTGTCATAAAACTAATCTCTATTTCTTTGCAAGATCAAGACTGCCACTCACGTGGATATCACAGTTTATGCCTGTCAGGTTTAGAAAGTTGTGGGTTGCAGTTAAAGATTGTCACTCTGCAGGATATTTTTCATTAGTTCATTTATATAATTCCATTTTATCTAAAAAAAAAAAAAAAAAAAAAAAAAAAAAAAAAAAAAAAAAAAAAAGGAAAGAAAATGACTTGTCAGAGGAGATTTTCACCCAGTTGCCCCAATTCAACATTTGTGCTCCAAGAAAATCTAGATCTTGGTAATAGCAGGCACACCTATAAGACTTGGGAACCTGAAAAGTTAGCATGAGCATGATTCAATAATGTGGGTAAGTGGGTAGACCATCACTGTGTCATTGGAAAATGAAGGAATTGATCAGAACACATAACAGAACAAACAGCAAAAGATGGATATGAGAATTACAATTCTAGAATGGTGACAGGAGGAGTTCCACAGACCTGCTCCAGTGAAGCAACCATGGCTGGTGATAATTATTTTAGAATAAGAACACTCACTTATTTGAGAAAAAAATTTAAGAACAGTACATCTTTTAAAAAGTGTCTGTTCATATCCTTTGCCCACTTTCAGATGAAGTTTTTTTTTTTTTTTTTTTTGTAAATCTGTTTTAGTTCTTTGTAGATTCTGGGTATTAGCCCTTTGTGAGATGGGTAGCTTGCAAAAATTGTTTCCCATTCTGTTGGTTGCTGGTTCACTCTAATGATTGTTTCTTTTGCTGCGCAGAAGCTCTTAAGTTTAATTAGATCCCATTTGTCTATTTTGGCTTTTGTTGCATTGATTTTGGTGTTTTAGTAACGAAGTCCTTGCCTGTGCCTATGTCCTGAAAGGTATTGCCTAGGTTTTCTTCTAAGGTTTTTATGGTATTAGGTCTTATGTTTAAATCTTTAATCCATCTGGGGTTAATTTTTGTGTAAGGTCCAGTTTCAGCTTTCTGCACGTGGCTAGCCAGTTTTCCCAATACCCTTTATTAAACGAATTCTTTCCCCATTGCTTGTTTTTGTCAGGTTTGTCAAAGACCAGATGATTGTAGATGTGGGGCGTTACTTCCGAGGACTCTATTTTGTTTCATTGATCTATATCTCTGTTTTGGTACCAGTACCATGATTTTTTGATTACCGTAGCCTTATAGAAATACCATTTGATCCAGAAATCCAATTACTGGGTATATACCCAAAGGATTATAAATTGTTCTATTATAAAGACACATGCACATGTATGTTTATTGCGGCACTGTTTATAATAGCAAAGACCTGGAACCAACTCAAATGCTCTTCAATGATAGATTGGATAAAGAAAATGTGGCACATATATACCATGGTATGCTATACAGCCATAAAAAAGGATGAGTTCATGTCCTTTGTAGGGACATGGATGAATCTGGAAACTATCATTCTCAGCAAACTGACACAAGAACAGAAAACCAAACACCACATGTTCTCACTCATAGGTGGGTTTTGAATAATGAGAACACATGAACAGAGGGAGGTTAACATCACACACTGAGGTTTATTGGGGGGTAGAGGGCTAGGGGAGGAATAGCAGGAGGTGGGGAGGTTGGGGAGTGAGAGCACTGGGAGAAATGCCTGATGTAGGTGACCAGGGGGTGGAGGCAGCAAACCACCGCAGCATGTGTGTACCTATGCAACAATCCTGCAAGATCTGCACATGTACCACAGAACTTAAAGTATAATAACAATAATAATAAAGAATAGTACATCTGTGATACTTGAGTCATGACATTCTTCTTCTCACATAATCCCCCATCTCAGCATGATGGAAGATTCCAGGCAAGAGCAGCTGATAAGTTGGGGGTTCCCTTCTTCTACCCTGTTTGATTATAAAGTCTCTGACCTAGTTTGTTTTAGCTCAGATATCCACTTTTAAAGATAGTTTTAATATTGTAGCTTCTCTTCCTTCATATTCTTCTCTGAATACAGAGAAACACACCTAATATTTTCTGCCTAATCTTGCTAATGAAGAGAAGATTATTTAAATTCAGTCAGAAAAGTGAGCTTGCATTGGTAGTGTAAGTGGTTCATTCTTCATATTTGCATTTTTTATATTGAAAATTGACACTGAGGATTGTTTGGGAATCAAAAAATGTAATACTCAAGGCAATGAAACTAAAATGGTGAATGTGGTATCTATTACTTTGCAGGACATTTAGAAACATGATAAATGAACTCTGCTTGATTACTGTATTCATCATGACTATTTCTGAATGGGGCTTTAGATATAATGAGGATAACTTTAATTAAAAATCTGCAATTTCAGAATGATGACAGCTATATAACCTGTCTGTCATAACATGCAAAGTTCTTACAGTCATTTTCTGATAATTTATACCTATGAAATGATAGTCTATTATTTAATTAACAGCACTTATTATCTTTCCAGCTTCTTTATAAAGCATAGTGATTAATATAATCAAATATTTTATGAACCGATGTATATTAAAAGTGAAACTCTATTATGAGGCAATTTCAATGCCATTCTTTAAGCTTAGCAGTCTTTTAAAATTAAAATA
Organism: Cebus imitator; assembly: GCF_001604975.1. Classification (NCBI taxonomy): domain Eukaryota; kingdom Metazoa; phylum Chordata; class Mammalia; order Primates; family Cebidae; genus Cebus; species Cebus imitator. The sequence goes on along the minus strand of NW_016107510.1, from coordinate 1,867,119 downwards.
AAACCCATCAACTGCTCTTTCCTACTACAAAATGTAAGATTCTCAAAATGTTTCAATTTTGTGTAGCTGGTTCCTTTCAACTGTTGTAATTTTACTTACTTGGCTCAAAGTACATAGAATTCATTAAAAATAATTTGTCATGTACATGTGAACCGCTAAAACAGGAGACCAAAGAGAACCTGTTTGAATGTAGTTGAGAAGTAAAATGCACTTACATGCAAACCAGAAAATATTATATTTTTCAAAAGAAAACATATTCTATTCAAACTTTTTTCCCCCTTCTCCTTATATAGTGTACATATTACCTCTATCATTTGATTTCAGAGAAGGGGAAACTAGTATTTATTGTCTACTTTATCACAGTAAGTATTTCATAAAACACACCTGAAAAATTATATGACATAGGATTATCACAACCACTTTACATAGTAGATAACTGCATTTAAATAAAATGAAGAAATAGCTAATTGGATCTCCAACAGTTGCACATAATAAAATTAACTGATTATCTTTAAAATTCACTCATGATTGAAAATACTTGAAGAAATAAAAGAGGGAGCACAAAACATAAGAAAAGAAGGTAATCTTTAAACAGAAAGTCATGTTTTTTAAAAAATTACACAGTAATTCTAAAAAAATAGTTATTTAAATTAAAAATGCAAAGTAAACAGCAGATGAGACACAGCTGAAGATAGATTAAATAGACCTAAAGAAATTACCCAAAATGCAGGGTAGTAACATAAATAAAAGGAAAATATAAAAAGAGTTCAAAGTATGGAAAATGGAGACTGAGAAGGTAAAATATATGTTTAATAGGAGTTACAGAAGAAGAAAATAGACAATGGGAGAATAAAAGCAAGCAGAGATATCACAGTTAATAACTTTTTAAAATTATGAATCCTTGGCTTCATGAAGTATGATTCATAAAGAAAATCTCAAAAGTGACTAGAGTAAAACCCTCAGATTACCCACAAAGGGATGACAGTTACACTGCTATAGAACTTCTCAATCAAAGAAGCAGTGAAAAAAACCAGAATACAGTGAAATTGTATTTTCAAGGTTCTCAGAGAATATAAGTAATAACTCCTAATTGTATAAACAACAAAACTATCAGTCAAAAATAAACGTAGAAAAATACATTTTTTGGGTTTTAGTAAACCAATAGACATCATTAGAGGAATGTTGAAAAAATGTACTTCAAAAGAATCAAACTGATCCCAGAAGAAGGGCTAACAAAATAATGGCTGTTGGGTGAAGTATATATATATATATATATATATATATATATTTTTTTTTTTAGTTTACCTATCATAATTTGTTCATTTATTCTCTTATATATATATATATATATATATATATTTTTTTTTAAAGTAAACCTGGAGGTGTATCTGAACTAACATTGATTTTGTAAAACCAAAACCAAAACATGCGGGGTTTAGGCAAGAAGGTCAAGATGTAACCGAAAAGTTGGATACTGAGAATATATCTTTGCATTTGTTTGATATGAAAACTGCACTATAGAAGTACCTGTTTCCACCTTCTTATTCACTAATTCAACAGTTATTGGTGTTGCACTAATTACGTCCCAGAAATTCCTCACAAATTTTTCACAGCACTCAAGAAAAAAATCCATTAAAAATTCCTGCCATCACAAAGTTTATATTTTAGTGAGTGGGGCCAGAAAATAAATATAATTAAAATGTAGCATAGATAGCATTTTGATCAGTGTTAAGTACTCCTGGGGATGAGGAGATGGGAGAAGGTTGGTTGTAAGTACATGCAAGTGCAATTTTAAGAGTGTGATCAGGGAAGGTCTCAATGGCAAGGTGAGGTTTGAGCAAACACTGAAGGGTTCCAAAGAGGGAGGCATGCCAATATTTAGAAGAGAATTCTTCTAGCAAAAGGAGGCAAATGTAAAGCCCTAAAGGTAAGGTAGAAGCATTCCAGATGCATTTGAAAAATAACAGAAAATTCAATGTGACTGGAGCAGAAAGAGTGAGGAAGATAGAAGATCAGCAAGGTAGTGAGGAGCCAAAAAGTACAGGGCAGTAGGCACTGTAAAACTTTGCCTCTTACGACGAATAAAGAGGGAGCCAATGATGCGTTTTCAGTAGGGGTGAGATGTGATCTGTTCTACATTTTAAAAGGATCACTGTGCTGGAACAAGGCAAGCATAAAAGTACAGAAACCACTTAACCACCATAATGTAGAAGAAAGTTGATGGTGAATTGAATGTAGCAATAGAGGAAGTAAGAAGTGTCTCAATTCTGGGTATATTTTATAGGATATCCAAGTAAATTTGTTCATGAGCATGAGGAAAAAAGAACTAAAAAGTAACTCCAAGTTTCTTGGCCTGAGTAATGAGAAGGATAGAATTAATATTTACTGAGATGAGGAACATAGTTGGTAGAGTAGATTTGAGAATGTGTGTGTGTGTGTGTGTGTGTGTGTGTGTGTGTGTGTGTGTGTGTGTGTGTACAGGAAAAAATGGACTATAAGGGAAAACCTTAGGAGTACAGTTTGAGATAGCTGGATAGCTGGAAGTAGGAAATGTAAACCACAATGTGACTAAGCCAGGTGTCTTAATGGATTCAAGGTTCATTTAGCCAAGGTTGAGGACATGCTGGGGGAAGAACACAAATCACAGGAGCATCTGTGATCTACGGCTTTTCCAAAGAGGGTTTCGTGAACTTCAATATTTAAAAGAAAAAGACCAAGCACAAGGGAGAAAAAAGGAAGAAGGGTAGGTAGTGAGGCAGATGGTCACATTCTTGTGTGGCTCTGATTAACTTCAGTATATCTACATTTTACATGTGTAAAAGCAGAGTAGAGGAAAATGTCAATTATGCATTGCCTCTCAGTGAATCTACATTTTACATAAGATAAAGTAAGCATGTGAAAAGGAGTAGGGGAAATAAGGCTATGAAATGGGGTTGTGAAATTACAGCTATCATTAGTGGTTCAGTTCCCAAGCTTACATTTCTCTTTGGCATAGTGGCATAGGGTCCTGAGATACTGTTTTTCTTTGATATTTTTCCTGTTTGTTACAATCTTTTGGGGAAAGCATTGTAGAAGAACATGAATCTCTGGTCATATATTTGGTCTGATCACTCATTGCTAGGACAGTTTATTCCTAGAAGGTTAAATCCCATGTTGCTAGGAAGGCTTATTACTAGGAGGTCATGTCCCACATTGCTATGAAGGCTCATTCCTAGGAGATTTTCAGTTTTCATGTCTTAGGGAGAAAAATAGGGGGAGGAAGAAATAAAGCAAAAGGAGAAAGAAAAAACAAAGACCAACGTCAAATCACAGCAACAAAAGAAAAGCAATCCTGGAAAACTAACTTAGTCTATCCTACCACCACTTTAATCAGAGCAATTCTTTGGGTAATCATCATTTTAACTCTTTTAGTCATGCATTGACTCTGTTGTATGTCTGGAGAAGTTAATAGACTAGCTGTTTTTGTTTGTTTGTTTTTTTTAAGTATCTGAAGCATTTTAAAATTTCACTACCAATATGACATATTTTTCTGGACAGTAGTTTGAATCAGGTGTTTAAATGAACTTTCTGAGAAGGCAGGCACAAGGTGATATATTAATACATGTGTATATACACACATATATAATGTACATATATATTGCTGTTATTTCTTACAAAGTTTAAGTTGTCCAGCTTCAGCTTGCAGGGCTTTAAGAAAAGTATAGTTTTAATTTCTAGTGATATCAAGTCAGAAAAATGGGAGAAAACAACTATTTGAAAACATTAGAGACTTGTAGTCAGGAAAGAATTGAGGATTGAGTCCAAATAAATTGTAGACAAATAATAAAAAATGAAAAACAATAGACAAAGCTAGAATCTAATAATAGGTATATTATAGTTTTTTTTTGAAACATAATTTTTCCCTTTAATGCCTCATTTTTTTTTTTAAGCAAATCATAGTAGGACAACTTAGTTGCAAATAAATTTGTATTATTGTACTTGATCAGGTTACTTGTATAAAATACAGCAAGAATAATTGTTAACCATTTGTCTTTTTCAAAATTGGCTTGCTGAAACTTTTCCATAAGGAATCTCAACTAAAGTTTTTAAAGGCCACTTGAGCCTAGCCAAGGATTTATCTGTGCTTCCAGACACCTTCAAAAATTGGGTTACTTTATCTCTCTTCATGGTCCCAGAATAATTTAAGGTTTCCGGGCCTATCAGTAAGTGGCATTTTTTAGGTCAGAAACCCTGTAAAGGAACTACGTAGACAAGGTGTGAGGCCACTCTTTCCAAGGGACTTTTATCTGCTCTTTAATCTCAATTTCTCACAGCATTCTGGTAATATTTGAAAATATGCCATTTCAGTCAAAGCTTCAGTAAAATAACCAATGTCTCCAATTATATCCTATTGCAAAAGATGACAGATTCTTAATGAAGTTATGCAAATAATGATATTGGCATAAATTAAGAATACTCACAAATAATTTGTAAATTCTGGAGAAATCAGGTAGAGAGAAAGAAATATGCCTCAAATTTTGCTCAAGAGTATATTTCATTCAGTTGTTGAAAGTTACAAGTTTCTCAAAAGAAAATTTTGTTTTGATTCTGAGAAACAAAGAATCATTTCAAACAAAATAAAGTCAGAAAAATTTCAGTCCTCTGTTAAGTCTCATACAGTTAAGTCATTCTATTTGACATTGAGGTTCTTAATCTATATGAATACATCAGCTCTCCACTGAGAGTCCTGGAAGTTTTTTTCCTAAGCTAGTGGTACAGTCCTTGAAGCTGTCAGAAACCTGCAAGAAAGACCACCAACAGAGACCTTTCTGTGGAATTCCTTAGAGAAACAAGTTTTGGACTGTAGCTGATTATAAACCACTTTTTGAGGAGAATAAAAACAATAATCTGTGGATGACAATAGTCTTAGGACTGTCATAGTTAAAGACACAATTGACAAGGAAATTTGATATTACTGTGGCATGCAACAATACAGCATAATCATAATTATAACTGATAATATTAAGACATCAGAATTATAGGAATCTCATATAATTTAACATATTAATAAAATTTTATATTTAATATAACTTTTAAAAATCTCATATTTGACAGTGCTTACTATGATTTTAACATATCAGACTGAGTATGTCTCTTTTGTATTTCAAGGGGCTTAATATCTTTAAAAATAATAAAGTCAAAAAGAACTGAATTTAGAGCTTGAAATTCTGATTTTGAAAAATTTGTCAGATACCAAAGGTTTAGAACAGTTGATACCAAAATATAAGAACATAGATCATTCTAAAATAAGTCATTTATTTAGTCAAAATGATAAAGATTTTTAAAAGCAAAAGCCTTTATTCTTTAATAGGAAAGAGACTCAGTTTTGTAAACAGTATGACCTAATAAAAACAGCATGAGGTCAACTGAATCTGTCTCTGCCCTAACTCCTTTTTTTGCAGTTTTCTCAAAAGATTAACAAAAATCTTATGTTAATATTACATGAAAATCTTGTTCATAAAGGAAAACCAAATTTTATGTTTGCATTTGTGTGTTGTTAACCCCAAAGCTAATTTAAAAAAAAAAAAAAAAAAAAACTCACAAATCTGCCCAATTTCAGTTTGACCATAAGGTTAGATTTTAATAAACTTCAACAATATTTTACAATTTTTTATTAAAGAGCAGATCAATGTTCCAATACACTCCTCTTATTCTAACACTGGGGCCCAGACTTTGGGATCAATGTGCTTTTTATATTAATTGTTTAACTTACAGGAAAAAAATTATTCCTTTTAAATTTCAGCTATTTCATCACACAGAATTTTTTTCATAAGATCAATCTTCCGCAAACATTCTATAATTTATTTCAATTTTGTTGTATCGTTTTACCTAAGGACAAAAATTCACTTTCTTTTCTAATTTTGTATATTCATGTAATTTATTCATCTTCTTTTTACTCCTTTAGTTAAAAAAAAATAGCCCACTCAACTGGGCAAAATTACTCTTGCTTTGACAAAAACCACATTTCCATGCCTCCTTATAACTTTTTTTCCCTAAAATGCATCCTACACTTCTTATACACTTTACATAAAGAATAATGTCTCTTATATCTAGTAGTTTTAATTATATACATTAATTACAGTGTTAACTCTTTGTTACTGTTTTTAGTGAAAAACCTGGAAAGTAAGCAATTTTTAAATATGTATCAGATTCACATAATGCCTGACTTTTTCTAGCATATCTAGGAGGCATAGCTAGCCCAGGAAGAACTCCATATGTCCCCAGTCCTTCCCATAGCATTTTTTTTTAGAACCTAGAATCTAGAGGCTCTAAGATAGGTATTGAACAGATACTTAAAATATCACAGAAGGCTGGGCACAGTGGAATACACCTGTAATCCTAGTACTTTGGGAGACTGAGGCAGGTGGATTGCTTGAGCTTAAGAGTTTGAGATGAGCCTGGAAAACATGGCAAACTCTGTCTCTAGTAAAAATACAAAATATAGCCATTCATGGTGGTATGTGCGTATAGTCTTAGCTACTTGTGTGGTGGAGGCAGGAGGATAGCTTGAACTTGGGAGGTTGAGGCTGCAATGAGCAGAAGTGAAACCACTACACTCTAGCCTGGCTAACAAAGTGAGACCCTGTCTCAAAAAAACAAAAACAAACAAACAAACAAAACCACTACAGAAGCAGTTTATGATGTTAAAACTTCTAGCAAAGACAGTATCTAAACTGCCTGACAGTTCATAGAAATAAAAGACTTTTCTATGTTATTTTACCAATAATTTTAAATGGTCTTATTTACTAATGTCATGTAAACTAAAAGGCATTAGTTTCTATTTTCCTGAGAAAATATTTGATTTCAGTGCTTTTTCCTTTAAGCCAATTAATGTTCTTTTATATATTTTTGTCATGAAATATCATATACACATGACACATATAAACACATAGACATATAGACAGCGGGAGGGCTTAAAGATTTATAACATAATCACTTGATGGGTCTTTCCTTCTTGCTGTACAAACAAAATCAACTTACTGAGACTGTGGTATTACAGTAAAAAAAGACTTTAATTGACATGAGGCCAGCCACATGGAAGATTAAGCTATTACTCAAATCATTCTCTCTGAAGCCTTGGAGGTTAGGGGTTTTTAAGGGTAGTTTAGTGGGCAGGGGTTAGGGAATGGGTACTGCCAATTGTTTGGGGATGCAATGATAAAGGTAAGAAAGATGATCTTTGTGCACTGAGTCCTTTTCTGGGTAGAAGTCACAGGTCTTCTTGAGACATAAGTCATGAGTCTGGGTTCCATCAGTCTGAAAAACATTTCAGAAAAACAATCTTAGGTTCTACAATAGCAATTCTATGTATAGGAGCAATTGAGGAAGTCACAAATCTTGTGACCTCTGGCCACATGACTCCTGAGCAGTAAGGAATTATAGAAACTATGCCTACATTTTAGCAGAGCTTGGGCCCTTCGCATCATCCTAATCTTGTGGTCTTTCATTAAAGTTACAAGATGGTTTCAGCCCCTGAACAGGAAGATTAGGTTTAGGAAGCGACCATTGTTATCCTTGCTTCAAAGTTAAACTATAAAGTAAGTTCCTCCAAAAGTTAGCTTATATCCAGGACTTCATCCAGGAATGACCAGGGACAACTTGAAGGTCAGAAGCAAGAGGGGGTCAACCATGTCATATTTCTCTCACTGTCATAATTTTGGAAAGGTAGGTTCAATAAGATTCTTCATTTGCCGGTTTCAAAGTTTTTCTCCCCCAAGTTAGACTGCAAATCTCTTATGTTTCTTGCCATAAATAATTTTTAGCCAGGAAACCTTAAATTTGCATTTCTAAAGAGACAATTCTTAGGTGAAACAGGTAGAAAATTTACATCTCAAAGCACAGAGCTAAGACATTTGGCTTAAATATTGTACCATCATTTGCTCAAACCAAGGAACAAAAAATGATGCAAGTGTAAGGTCAGTTAAGATGGCTAGGAAGAGGACCTTAAACAAGGGTGAAGCCCACACTTCTGTCAGGGCGTATTTTCTAGGCTCCTAGCATTTCAGATGACTATTCATACACAAAGGCCCAAAACATTGCGTGTTCCCAACAGACAAAAGAATACAAAAAATCAAAAGCTGTCAAAGGAAAGGGGGAAAAGAATCAATGATAAATTAATATCCTAGAAGTCACACAAACGTCAAACAGAGAGAGGTTAGTTCCCTGACCAGAATCAAAACTATGTCACGGAGGTGAAAATGCAGCATTGTAACTACTAAGCCACAAAGTTGAGTGGCCTTTGTTGTTCCTGATGAGGAAGCAAGCCCAGGCCATGGCAGAAATTTTAACTACCAGAACTGTTTCAGGTCAGATTTTTGCTCTTAATTTAGTCAAGAGTATTCTCAAGGTTAGCCAGGAAACTGTTATGTTTCTTTTCAAAACTTTAATATTTCCATTAATTGTTTACAAGGTGATCAGAGAGAAGGGCTAGGAAGGCAGTGTTGTTACATAAATGAACGTCTCAGGCAGTCAAATTTTCGTTTTGATTTATTTTGGCCAGTCATGGTTTTAGAGGTGGAACTTGACTTTTTGCAGCTGAGGAGTTTCAGTCGGTAGACATAAGAGGGGGCAAGGGATTGGTCAAATCTAACAGGAAATGAGCTAAAATTTCAAAAAGCAAGCACACAATTTACATATTGTTGAGATCTCCGAGCATAAGGAGAAGTTCTAGACAACTGACAAAAAATCTTGACTTCCAGTTGTCAATTCCCCGCCCCAGAAAACCCAAACCAGCTCCTTACCTAGAGATGGGGCCCAAGCTGAAGACTGCTCTTTGCTCTCAGGGAAGTAGGAAGCTCATTTTCTTTGTTGGAAGTGTGTAAAAACTCACTTGTTTGCAGCAGCAGCAGAATAAACCTCAGATCTCAACAGAAAATCAGGGATCTCTAGAGGGAGAATCTCTCTGACCTCAGCAGATCATCCAACTGGTTAGAGTGATAAAGAGCTCTAGCTGGCACAGGACCCTGATAGGAGAGCTGCTGGAGTCTAAGGGCCAACTCCACTCAGAGAATCCCTTCTTGGTTACCAAAATGTAAGCTGAACAATGACTGAGGCAGATGTCTCAATTGATTAGGGGTTTATTTAGCCAAGGTTGAGGATGTACTGGGTGGAAAACACAAATAAAATGGGCATCTGTGATCCATGTTTTTTTCAAAGGGGATTTTGTGAACTTTAGTATTTAAAGGGGAGAGAGCAAGCAGGAAGGAGAAAATAAGGGTCGGCAGTTGGTTACCTTCTTGTGCAGCTCTGAGAGATTCAGTAAATATACATTTTACATGTAAAAAGAAGGAGTAGAGGAGATGAGGCTATGACATGTGGTTGAGAAATTATAGCTATCTGTTGGGGAACAAAAAGAAGACATTGGTGACTCAGCTCCCAAACATAACTTTCCTTTTAGTATGGTGAGTTTGGGGTTCTGATATTCCATTTTTATTCCACAGGGATCATTGTTTAAGATTGATTCCATGCTGGATATCCTCAAAGATAAAAGCTTTAACGAATCGAATCAGCTTGAGATATATATATATTTTTTATATATAAATTTATAAATATATATAAATTTATGAATGTATATAATATATATATATATAAGTATATATATAAAATATTTTAAAGAGTTTTAGATTGATATTACTTTTCTAATATATGTTGAATTTAATGAATATGACTAGGAAAAAGGAAAACGGAAAAAAAAAAAAAAAGAAGGTGAGACTGAAAGGTGAAAGCCTTAGAGGGAAAGAGAAGAAGAAAGAATCTTTAGTTCCGCAAGCTCCTTCCCTCATCTCCTGAGGGAGACACACAGGGGGTTGGATGTCTACCCCTGGTCCTCCTAAGTCTGAGGGTCAGGTCTATGGGGCTCATTTGAAGCCCTAGATTCTAATAACCATAAACACTTTTATTTTCTCCCATAATCCAAATCAGTGGCAACTTGTTTTATAGTTCTTATCTTTCTGTTTTTGAGTTTTATTTCTTTCAACACCTGTTTAATCAATTCCCTACATTAATTTCTTTTTTAAAAATGCCTAGTATGGTTTCTGTTTTTATACCTTAGCTCTACCTGGTATGCTCTAAATAGGTATGACAAATCCATCCCAGTATAAAACAATGATGGTTTTTTTTTCCACTGTTGTTAAAATTACAGCATTCCATTTTCCTCCACTGGCTGTTCGTTAATAGACAGTTTGACTAAGGGGCATATAGCATTCTCTACCAATTGTGCAACAGCTTTTGGAATATTTTTGGGCCATAACAAAGCAACTATATTACCACAACAAAAATAAGACTGAGCTTTTAACTTTATTTCTTTTGCAAATTTTGGCATATGAACTGTTTTAACATAGTATGGGGCTCACATTTTCCTAACAACACACACAGTATTTTTGAACAGCTCTCAGGAGTTGAAATGCTATGTGATTTTACATTTAAATGTAGACTTTTTGAGGGGGATGACATCTTTCCTTGCTATGGAGCTGAGTGACTGTTTTATTTCTTTGAAGATGCTTTAAAATTCCCTTTATTTAATTAAATCGGACTTTGTTTTCTATGCAAGTTTGAGAGGAAGAGTTCTCGATATTCCTATAAATCTGCATACTTTTTAATATAACCCATTACATTTTGACAATAAGGGAATCATTCCAACTGAAAAGTTAATCTTTCTGGTTGGGATTTGAATATTTAAATTTTATACAAATTGTTGTTTGGGACCTTTGTGGAAAGAATGCATTAAACAAACAAAATTTCCCAAGCTAGGAGAAAAATTGCTAAGCTTAGATAAAAATTATAATAGGTTTCCAAGTTGGTTATAGACAAAACCTTGTTTTAAAATGCCATATACTGAACTAACTTGCTTATATTAATGGCATGCTTTTAGCATTCAGTTTGGCCCTCTATTTGATAGTCTAAGAATTTGTTAAAACTGAAAGCATTAATCCAATAAGCTCCTTATTCTCCCGTTTTTGACACCAAATTCACAAGTTACTGCTTTCTGTGGATTAACTCAATTAATTAAATAAATTCTCATATAGATTCAGGAAAAAAAATCTAGATTTTACTGAAATTTTAATTTCACACATTCTGTGCCATTTTAGGGGAAGAATTATGCTTCTGTTTTAAATAGACCCCTAGGGCCATAATCTAACCACATGAAAGTTATGCTCATTTTCACAATCTTCCTTCCTTGTCTACAAAGATAAGATCCTCTAAACCTCTAAAATGAAAACTACTTGGTGATAGGATACAATCCAGGTGAATCAATTATAGAGGATAACATTGGTTGCCTATTCAGCAACCATTCACATCTTTTTGTTTTGGTCAAGAAAAGCTGATTTTTACATATTTCAAGCAACAAAACTGTTCAATGAAAAAAGATGCATGAAGCAAAATGTATAAGGCTATGAGCCCTAGAGATGTGGTAGTAATTTTGTGAGTATGGAAAGAAGACAGCAACACCCTGAGGCCTGTTTTGAATGGCAGAGTAGTAAGGCAGGGCCCTTGGGCCTTGATAGTATTGCAGAGACATTGCATCAACCCTGGAATTTCCCTACTTTCTGGGCTCTTGATGTATGAGATCATCGATATTAATACTTAAATTATTTTTATTGAGTATTCTGTGTTATAACCAAATTTTATGGAGTCTACCATGTAATTATATTTTATTTTATTGTACTGTAATTTTTTGTTATCCATTGATCACAAGGCCAAACTAATGGCCCAAGTTGTTTACATCTCCTCTGTTCTCCATTTGCAAAAATCATCCCTTCTGCTCCGTGCCAAACACAAAACCCACCATTTGCCTCTTGTTTGCTGCCTGGTAGAGACATTTTCACCTGCCAGCTTCCTATGGCTATGGCAATGAAGGATCTCGGCCATGTTGTCCCCTTGCTTTTTCTGCCTTCTGACAAACCTGGTGCTTACTCTGCTGGCTCTATATGATGTGACACACTCTCTTAAGACTCTTAAAAATGTAAGTAATACATTTTCTTTCAATGACACTGACCTTTTCATGTTGTCACCCAGTCACCTCTACAAATTAAAATCCTGTGGGTACTATTGAGACAGTTTGTGTAGCACACAGGGTGACACAGTGTTTGATGAAGGAGCATGCCTCTAGACTGCTCTTCTTGGCTTACTAACTGGATTCCCTGAACAGTGAGTGCTGTCTGGTTAGGCATGGCTGACACTTGTGCTTCAGCCATCACCACTTTATGCCGTGTCTGCCATTTGCTGCCACGGTGTTCCAACCTACATCGAAAGAGGACATCTAAGGCATGTGCCTTTATGGTACACCTTACTTAAAGTAATTGAGTTTTAGGGAAAGATTACTTTTGGGGATATATAACTAGATCCACTAGATCTTATTTGATATCCTACCCTGTACCAGGAAGGGGAGATTAGGTTGATTGACTAACATACAAGGCAAAAAGATCCTCAAAGGGGGTGAGGAGGCGCTTCCTCTAGAAGTACCGTGTTGGGGGCAAGTCTGATCTACTGACTCAAACATGCTGACATCAGTGGGAGGGTCACTTAGCTGGCCTGGGTTCTTTTCTCATTGTAAGTGGATTATTGTTCTGGCCTGCCCTTTTAAAGAATGTCCTTGGGCAAAATTCAGACATCATATCCACTAGGGAGTTGTAGGGGCACACTGGCATTGCAGCAGGAAGCTCACTCCTCTCTAAAGCCAGAGCACCCAATAGACTTAAATGTTGATCCAAATGCAAATCTCTTTGTTGTTGCTTGCTCTCTTGTTGTCACTGTTTGTCCCTTGACCCCTTAGGGCATAAGGGATCCCGTCTTTGGACTGGTGGCTCAATGTTTCTTGAAAGAGGAAAAGAGGAAGGAGAATTTTGTTTCCACTTTCCTTAAGACACCTGAAAGCGCTCTCTCAGCTCCTCTGAGATTGCAAATCTCCTGATCATGTGCTTGGGTACTCAAAAGTGCTGCTGCTTACCACCATTTTGAGTATCTTCCTTCAGACTAAATTGCCAGAAAACAAAGAATGTGAAAGATAAAGCTGTGGTTACTATCGGTCTTTTGGATATAGACTGCAGCCCTGAGGTTGATTGGGATACTGTAGAAAAGGAGGCTGCTGCTCATAGCAGAGGCCTCCCAGGAACACCAGGAGTTTACCAGATAAACATCAAAAGAATAAAAAGTGGCAAGTATGTCCTGTAATCATAAATTTTAGAAAAAATGTAGTGGTGTAAACGGATAGTGAATGTCATGCAACCAGAAGAGGTATTTTGTTCAGTATCTATATAAAGGTGACAATAACCAAATACTTAGGTAAGGATAAGAGTTACGCATCTATCTGGGAACAGCATTCAGGTAGATGGATTAGCATGTATATAAAGGCTTGAGATACAGTTGTAGCTGGAGCCATTAATGAAAGAACAATATATGCTGTGCTAAGTAGATTTAATACTATCATTAAATGATATATAAGATACACAATATGCTTAGCACAGTGCCTTGCATGTAGTAAACAATGAATACATTTTAACTTATTTTTCCATTCTATTTTATTGCAACTCAGAACACATGGTCTTGGTATTATTTTAATCCATTGCGTAGCTCATTGGTCCACATTTTCTGGGAGAAGTGGCTCATTATGACCAGAAATTTCATTGTCTTAGATTCAACCTTCTACAACTTTTCCACGTCATTCATATGATAATCCTGACATTCAGTTAATAGCTAAGCTTTTAATCTCATTAATGACATTTATTATACTCATTAGAAAAAAAAAAAGTCGTCCTGAAGTCTGCAACATTTTTTAATGACTTTCCTTGTTTATGGATCAGAAGTATGTTAATGTTCTAACCATTAGTATATTTTACCTGAAATTTTTAAAAAAGAATGAAATGTGGAAAGACATCCAAGACATGTTAAGAAAAAGCAGGTTGTTGAACCATATGTAGAGAACCTGTTATTTTAAAAACAGTACATGTTTATGCATGCATGAAAAGATGCTAAAATGTTCTTGACTGGAAATTCTAGAGCTGAGTTCTGAGAGATGAGGAGAATAGGTTTTAAATTGTTAAATACATCTAAATCTACATTGCAGTGCTTGAGCATCAATGTACAATGTCATATGCAATACGGGATGCAACAAAAATTTATCCCAGGATTAGCCTATTATGCACATTGAGTCCAGGCTACATAAGAGACTCTCAGAAAGCTAAGCGTTCTTGAGAGCAGTCATAGTAAAGCTGTTTTAGGAGACACTTGTGAGTGTATTGACTGATTCCTGCATCCCGTTGAGAAGCAATGAGGAATAGGCCTTCCCAACCTTGAAGCCAGGTGAAAGATTCTTTAAGATAATCATTTAGAGGGCTTGGCTTGTGTTTTCTGAGATTATTATCATACAACATGTGACATGTAACTCCTGCCTGAAGTGGTTTGCAATAGTAGAAAGAAACAGACTTGTACTTCCAGAGTTTGGTGGGAAACAGATATAGGCTTATGTAGGCCCCAAAAGGAAACAGGAAGAGGGGTTTCTCTAAGGCATACCACCCAAAAATACCACCTGGAGGATCAAAGAAGCCCTCACAAAAGGGTGTGCCATCTGAAGATTGTGGTAACAAGAGAAGATACTGCCTGTATCATGGAAGCTGTGATTGTAAATTCCTGGGAAAAGGATCTAATTATATAGAAAAAAGTCTTTCACTTAGCCAACATCAAGGGCCCCAATACAGGTGGTAACCGTATCAGTCAAGCAAGATCTTTCTTGACCCAAACTACTTCTCCTTTCCCTACCTCTCTAATGGAGCATCCTAAGCAGTCCTGGTGGCTAAAAGAGAGGAGTAGAGGAACAAGGTGAGTGAAAAATGGAGTCCACTATGTCCAAGCATCAGGAGAGGAAAAGCTTTAAATGTATGAGAGAGAGCATTGATCTAGACTGGGTTTTATAATACTGTGTGAAATGATGCTTTTAGAAAGGTAAAATCATGACTGTCAGACAAATATAAAATGAAGGTGTGTCAAAAAATACCTAGGAATACAGCTAACTGGGGAGGTGAAAGATGCCTGCAAGGAGAACTGTAAGCCACTGTTCAGAGAAATTGGAGATGACAAAAACAAATGGAAACACATTCCATGCTCATGGTTAAGAAGAATCAATATCATTGAAATGGCTATACTGCCCAAAGCAATTTATAGATTGAATGTCATTCCTACTAAACTACCAATGGCATTCTTCACAGAACTGGAAAAAAAAAACCCACACTTTAAAATTCATAAGGAACCAAATAAGAGCCTGAATAGCCAAGGGAATCCTAAGCAAAAAGAACAAAGCTGAAGGCATCATGCTACCTGACCTCAAACTATACTACAGGGTTATAGTAACTGAAACAGCATGGTACTAGTAAAAATAAATAAATAAATAAAAGACACAGACCAAAGAACAGAATAGAGAACCCAGAAATAAGGCTGCACACCTACAACTATCTGATCTTTGACAATAAGCAATGGGGAAAGGAATCCCTATTCAACAAATGGTGCTGGGATAACTGGTTAGCAATATGCAGAAGGATAAAACTGGACCCCTTTTGTACATCACATATAAAAATTAACTCAAGACTAGAGACTTAAATGTAAACCCCCAAACTAGAAAAACCTGGAAGACAACATAGACAATATCATTCTGGACAGATGAACTGGCAAAGATTTCAGGATGAAGAAACCGAAAGCAATTGCAACTAAAGCAAAAATAGACAAATTGGATCTAATTAAATGAAAGAGTTTCTGCACAGTGAAAGAAACTATAAACAGAGTGAACAGACAACCTACAAAAATGGAGAAAATATTTACAAACTATACATCTGACAAGTATCTAACATCCAACACCTATAAGGAACTTAAACAAATTTATAAGAAAAAAAAAACTCCCTTAAAAAGTGGGTAAAGGGCATGACCAGACACTTTTCAAAAGAAGACATACATGTGGCCAATAAGCATATTTCAAAAAAAGCTCAACATCACTGATTATTAGAAGAATGCTAATCAAACCATAATGAGATGTTTCTCACCAGTCAGAATGGCTATTATTAAAAAGTCAAGAAATAACAGATGCTAGTGAGGTTACAAAGAAAAGAGGACACTTTTATACTGCTAGTGGAAGTGTAAATTAGTTCAACCATTGTGGAAGACAGTGTGGCAATTCTTCAAAGACCTAAAAACAGAACTACCATTTGACCCAGAAATCCTATTACTGGATATATACCCAAAGGAATATAAATCATTCTATCATAAAGACACACACACACACACACATATGGTCACTGCAGCACTATTCACAATAGCAAAGACATGGAATCAACTAAATGCATATCAATGGTAGACTGGATAAAGAAAATGTGGTGCATATATATACCATGGAATACTATACAGCCATAAAAAAGAATGAGATCATGTCCTTTGTAAGAACATGGATGGAGCTGGAGGCCATTATCCTTAGTAAACTAACACAGGAACAGAAAGCCAAATAGCACATGTTTTCACATATAAGTGGGAGCTAAATGATGAGAACATGTGAACACATAGAAGAGAACAATAGAGGATGAAAAGTGGCAGGGGGGGGGGGAGATGATCAGACACAATAACTAATAAGTACTAGGTTTAGTACCTGGGTGACAAAATAATCTGTACAACAAACCCCTATGATATAAGTTTACCTGTATAACAAACCTAAACATGTAACCCTGAACTTAAAAGCTTAAAAAAAAAAAGAAAAGAAAAAGAGAAACAAGCACAGGAAATTATATAATTTACCTACAATAACAAGCTAGCAAATGTCAGAGCTGAGATTTTAATACAGAAAGTCATGCCTTATAGAGAGTATTTTTAACAACAAAGTCATATTGTGTCCTCAGTAAATTACAATGTAAGTAACTTAACATCTTGTTCTAACATTGGACTGGTAGTCCATTCAATTCGTGGTTTTCCACCAAAAGACTCTTGGTATGACAAAGTTAGAAAGTATGCTACTTTTGAGGCCAGGTGTGGTGGCTCATAACTGTAATCTCAGCACTTTGGGAGGCAGAGGTGGTGGAGTCACTTCAGTTGAGGATTTCATGACCACCCTGGGCATTATGGCAAAACTTCTCTGCAAAAAAAAAAAAAAAAACGGAAAAATTATCTGTGCATAGTGGTGTGTGATTGTAGTCCCACCTATTAGAGAAGCTGAGGTGGGGAGGATCGCATAAGCCCAGACGGTTAAGGCTACAGTGAGCTATGATTGCACCACTGCACTCCTGGCTGGGCAACAGAGAGATACCCTGTCTCAAACAAAAACAAATAGTATGCTACTTGAGAGCAGATAATTGTTCTTTATTATAGTTTACCTCTTAAGCCTCCCCCCAGCTGCCTACAAGAATACCTAGTTCTCTACAGGTGCTCTGTAAATAAATATTTGAATAAATAAATGAGAAAAAGAAACTATATCTAATATTACTATATATTTAATTTATAAATTAATGAAAAAATAATATAGATAAGTACAAGTTTTAAGAATACAATAAATAGTTCAATGTAAACCATCAGTCTTTGTCATGCACTTGTACATACAGTGTCAGACAAATGCTAAGGACAGTGTATATAGTAAAAATTCACGGGAACCAAACGGCATTCTAACCAGAGGATTCCATCTGGTTAGAATCCTCATAGAACAGGTGCGTCTTAGAAATAAACAATGAGTTTCACATAAACAGAGGGAAGACAGGTAGTGATTCTCAAGTAGTCGAAAAAATTAAAGACTTGAAGATCATATACTTCCTGGGAACAAAAAAGAAATTTAACTGCAATGGGCAGAAGATTTTATGAGTAATATGAGGTAATGTTAAAAATGTAGGTGAGAAAGAATGACGCCTGCTTTGCTCAGCATTTTATTTCTAGCCCCTGACTAGAATGCTTGACATTTCGTATGTGATTAATAACTATTTTTTAGTATGAATGATTGTTTACCTTATTCTAAATTGGAAAAGGCCACAGGAACTTTGGGTCAGCAAAATAAGCCCAATGATATTTCAGAAATATTATTAGAATAGCGATAACAGGCATTGGAGTAAGAAAGAACAGGTACGAAACTGCTGAGAGCCTGGAATGAGAGTGGGAGACTTTGAAAATGTGAAGGAGGAAATGTCTGTGAACCCTATTGCAAAGATATGATTTATGGACAGTTTGTGAACACAGAGAGAGTATAGGTAATGGGGAGAGGAAAAAAATGTTACAGGGTAAATCCCTTTTTAAAAGTTATATCAAGGAACCTAGGTTCAGAATACTATTAAATTTCCTGGTGTTTGAACATGGAAGACTTTTCTTTCTTTCTTTTTTTTTTTTTTTTGTAGGAACACAAATAAAATATATAGATTCATTTCAAGGTGAAATTGGAAAGTTTTTGAGTTTTCTCTCCATTTTTATCTTGACTTCCTCCCATTTAACAGTCTCTGCCCTCTTACTGAACTTTTCTCTGTAACTGGGAAAGGACTTTCTTAGTTTGAGTTTCTCCAAAATGCAGAACCAGAGACAAAAGTTTCCTTGAGGGTTATTTATTTTAGGAAACTATCCCAAAGAACATCAGTAGGGGAATGGGAAGAGTGAAATAGTGAAATAGAAGGGCGATTTAAGGATGTATTAGCCACCCGTTCTATATGGTGAACAATGGGCTTGATCTTGCTAGGGACTCTCAAGTTGGGTAGCATTCACCTCAGAGTTGTCTGCCTAAGGGGAGAAGAGGGAAACATTTACCCATATATTTCTTCCTTCAGTGATTAAAGGTTGCTCCATAGTGTATCAACTCCTTCTCACAAAGGTTTGCATGTTGGAATAGCTAAGAAGGATATTGATGGTAACGAAAGTGGTTGGTTCAGGAAAGTTCCAGGACGAGGGCAGAAATTATGCAGCACGGTCATTCTGACTATTTCAGATTACCCATACATACAGCTGAGTGCCATGAATACCATACAAACAATGGCTGGAGTGAAAAAGTGAAATGAAAGGAAGTGAGCTGGACAAAAGTGTCTGATACAGTTTACTCCTTGAGCTTGTGCCCTGCATTACGTCTAATTCATCATACAGCCTTCAAAGTTGTGGCTGGTTACAATCTCTACAAAAGGCTTTCTAGATCAGAATCAGGATAAGCTGTTCTGTGGATGTTAGCCTGTTTTGTCCTTAACCATCCCAGTGCTTAAAGAGTCCATGAGCAATAACATGTAGCAGGGATGAGGCAATGAGCAAGTTAATCAATATGGGTTTTCTCTCATCAAACCTCTAGCTCCTCTTGAACGGTCAGCCTGCCAGCATTGGATTAATGTTGATATGTCACCATTCCTCAGGGAAACAAACTAGTACCCTAGTGGCAGGTTGATTATATCAGACCCTTTCCACTTCAAAGGAGGCAAAACTTCATTGGTATTGGGATTAATGTATACTCCAGATACAGTTTCTCCTTCCTTGCCCACCGATCTACCATCATAGACGGGCCTGTAAAATGTCATATTCTTTGATAAGTCTTTGGTATAAGTTCAAACAATAGGTGATTCTGCCTAGGATGTGAAATTACTTCTTATTGATTATCTTGTCAGGGGCATGAGGTGCAATTTAAGAGCCTTCCTCATGGTGTTTGCTATAGTAGTGTTTCTTATTTACAGTTTAGGGAACCAGTGTGAGAATTCTGCTAGCTGCTGAATATATCCAACCCAGTGATGCACTCAGAAACTGGATACATAACCCACAGGTGGGTCCATAGACCTTTTGGATCCACTGTGAGATGAGGATGGGTCAGGATTTGATTTATCTAGTGTCCTCAATAAGCACTATCTAACCACAGTTGATGATTATATTTCTGGTCCTAGGTGTCAGTAGCAGCTCAGATTCCACAATTATCTGTATTCTTCAGCCCTGAGATGGTTTATATAGTGCTCCAGTACATGATATTTTTGCTTGTAAATAGCTGCAAGTAGCTTTTGAAAAGGACTAGGGGAGTGTGTGTTGTTCATATGTGAGTCTCTTCTCTAGTGGACATGGCCTCTCAGCAGTCAGTGGATTCTGGGATGGGAACAGATTCACATATGAGATATATGTGAGAGATCATAGTTTTTCATTAGAGCAGTAACCTCAGACTTCTGTGTGCCAGTTCTTACTTTACCTAGATATACATATCCACCCTATTCAGCTCCCTATCCTTTGCTTCCTAGAAACACTGTGGTTTGTTTCTGACACCATGACTTTTCTGTTTATGAACGTACTGGATTTCAGTTAATAGTTGATTGCATTGAGCCTTCCTTTTTTTTCTTTTTCTTTTTCAAGGCTTTTAAAACTGTAAACAAAATCCGGGAAACTCCATAGTCTTTATCATCATCATTGCTTGTATATTATTATCCAGGCTCCACTGCTACCTCCTAAGACAGTGCTTCATCATCCACCTGAAGCTCTCCCAATTCACCATTTGTGAGAGTCCTAGAAATTATGATGCTACTATATGGTAGTGGTTGTCACCATTTCCATTATTATTACAGTAGGACACTTAGTGCTCTCTACCTGATGGGAAATTCAGCCCCAGAAGGCCATTGTGAGTGTGATTTCTAGGGTCACCTCTGGTGCCAATTGTCTTCATTTGGGCTCTCACAAATAACAGAGCTGAAAATGAAGGTTTTTGTGTAGATAATTTATTTTGGAAAGTAATGTCAAGGAAGAGGAATTGTCTCTAGAGAGACTTAAATTAGAAAAAAACCAGTGTGTGTTAGAAACCTGTATATGGCTATGGGCAATTGGAGTTTCATCCTGCTATAAAACCTCTGAAAAGCACAAAAGGGACAAAAGACAAAGACAAAAATGATATGATTTTGCATGCCAAGCCCTGTTACTGTCTGTATGTATTGTCATTGATCAGATGTTTCCCTACGGGATTTTAACTCACTAGCACTTGGTGCATCCTTCAGAATGACTGAGTGGGTTCCCATAGTCGTTCCAGATAGCAGTATCCAAGTCTTGGTGGAGAGAGTGAATGACAAAAACTACACTGAAGTTATACCTGGGTGTAGCTTGTTGCCATAGCAATGGCTGGAGTGAAAAGGTGGATCAAGAAGATGTAAAGTGAAGCATAAATATATCTAATAGAGAGTCGTATTGATAATTGATGTTTGAGACTTGAACTTTCAAAAACATTCACTATGTATGTATTGTGTGCAAATGTATGTATATTGTCTTCCACTTACTAGGCACATTGGTTGATTTAGGATACAATTTTGAAGAAAATTGTTACCCTTGACATCGTAATTACAATATAGTATGATATGAATAGGTTCAGTTCCAACAGTTCAGAGGATTTGGGAAATTTTAAACATTCCATTTCTAAATGTGTTCAAATCTAGAGGAATTGTAAGCCTTTTATTATAAGAACTTAAATCATTTGGGAGTTAGAAATGCAAATACATGGGCTCCACCTCAGATCTATCAAAGCAGAACTTGTGGTGGTGGGGCCCAGGGATCTGTACCTTAAGAAGCTGTCTGCGTAATTCATATTCATGCTGAAGTTTGGGATCTGCTCTTGTCAGATCTTGTTCCTGAACAACCACCTCATATGGTTATGTGAGTAGCATTAAAAGGAAATGTAAATCTTTTGGGAAGCCAGTGGCACTTTCATGATCTCTCCAGAGATCATTCTTATTTATATTAGAAGCTATGGCCTATATTTTCCTCATCCAATTCTTCGTAGTAATAACTATACATTTGCACTTCCTATAGAGAATCTAACCCAAAAATCTTGATCCCAATGACACCAAATGGCATAAAGAGTTTAAGCATATTGATATTTAAAGCTCTCTCCAGTTGTAACATAGAATGAGAAAAAGGAAGATATTATAGACATACTCTAAGATGACTCTTAAAATGAATTATGCCTTGGTAAAACTTTTCCCCCAAGTGTGGGCAGATACTTGTGACTTGCTTCTAACATACAATATGGCAAAGGTAACAGGATGTCTCTCCCTTGATTGGGCTATGTTATATGGCGACAGTAATGGGATGTCACTCTCTTTCCTGGTTTATGTTACATGGCAAAGGTAATGATATGTTACTCCTATGATTATATTTTGTTATATAAGACTGTCTTAGCAGATTGAACTCTCTCTTCCTAGCTTTGGTGAAGAAAGCTGCTATGATGTGAAATGCCTCTCAAGAAAGCTTGGCTGGGTACAGTAGCTCACACCTGTAATCCTAGTGCTTTGGAGGCTGCAGTGGGAGGATCACTTGATGCCAAGAGTTTGAGATGAGCCTGGGCAACATAGCCCATCTCTACAAAATTTTTTAGAAGTAGATAGGTGTGGTGGCACAAGCCTGTAGTCATAGCTACTCAGGAGACTGAGGCAGGAGGAACCCTTGAGTCTGGGAGTTCGGTTACAGTGAACTATGATCACAGTACTGCATCCCATTCTGGGTGGCAGAGTGAGACTATATCTTAAAAAAAAAAAAAAAAAAAGTTGAAATGGCAAGGAACTGTTGTCCTCTAAAATCTGAGGGACAAAGTCCCATAATCCCAAGAAACTGAATTTTGCAAGCAATCATGTGAGTTTTGAAGAAGATCATGAGCCTGAGTGAGACAAGCCTCAGTCAGTGTCTTATTTTGTAGCCTCTGAGACCGGAGCAGAGGACCTAGCTAATCCATACCTGCACTGCTAACCCAGGGAATCTGTAAAATAATAAATGTTCCTGGTTAAAGCCACTATTTATGGTAATGTGTTATGTACCAATAAAACATTAATACAGAAGGCTTGGCATTCATAATTGTATCTATTATTGTGCCTTTATAACTTAGGGATTTTGGTGTCTAGGTCTATGTGTGATATGGGTTAAATAGTTTTCATTACCTAGTTGCAGGTAATAATGCATAATTGAGAACTCAAGCTCAAATATCTACAGGGGGCATTCAGTTTATGAATGAGGATTAAGTGGACAGCGTGAGATGAGAATTGCCAAGCTACCTGCATGAAGGTAGAGCACAGAACCTACCTAGTGACTGTGCTTTGAAGACCATTGTGCAGTATAACAGGAAAACTGGAAAAAAAGTACCACTTTAACAGACTGGGCTCCATATTACTCATGAACTGCCAGTTTCCAAAGCTGTTTTACATGGCTTTTATATTTTTTTCCTCAAAATATTTTAACTTCCCATCCTAAAATTCTGGTTTGTTCTCCTATTTTTAACCTCTATTCCCTGGCCACGGTCTCCTGTGGTATTACTGTTAAAAACTTGTTTCATCTTTCATAGCTTCTGGGAACAGGGGAAAATGATGAAAAAGCCACTTCTACAATGATTAATATGAATAATTTGATTCTGGAAAGTTGATAGAAGAGTAAAGTTCTACTGGGAAATTCAGTTTAGCTGCATGAAATCAATCCCAATCATATCTCTTTCATAAATTTACTTTCTACAAATACTCAACTCTGATGTCCACTGGTTCAATTGACAATGTTTGAGGAGCAAAAACTATGAGCCGGCCACTGTTGTAGATGACAGAAATGCAGTCTAGAACCAAGGAAAAAGTTCCCTTCTTCATGGAACATTCTAGTTAGTGGGCATTCATGTTGCCCAACAATCACTACTAGTGCATAGAATGCGTTAGTATGACTATAAATTGGTTATGAAAATAAACAGTTTTAAAGGTTTTTTTTTTTTCTTTCCAATATCAAATAGAGTGGCTGTGGACTCACAGTTTAAAACTAGTAGAGAATTGATTGCAGCACATTGTGAACTTTTAAGTTGTATTTAGATACTTCAGATGTTTTCATTTTTATATTTCTTGTAGACATTGGAACCATAGGTTTATGGTACTTGACATGTACAAACGTTGAACAGTCTAGACCAAATCTATAGTGTTTTGTAATACACAGTATTATAGCTTTAAAACGCAAACATTTATGTGTGTGTGTGTGTGTGTGTGTGTGTGTGTGTGTGTGTGTGTGTATGTATTTAAATTGGAGTATAGGGGATTCAGGTGGTGGTCACAGAATGTTGAAGAATGTACAGAACTTTAGGATATTGCTTGAACCAACATGCTTATCTGATCTAGAAAATTTAGATTGGGGTAGTTTTACATATCACATGTAAAAGTAGGTTAATGTACTGCATGCACACAGTAAGCATCATTTAATGTTTTCAAAAATAAGTTAAATAAGTGTTACCCTAGAGCACTGGTGCTTAACCAGGGGAATGGACCAGAATTATTTTTTAAAAACCCTTGTAAACAACCAAAACACAAAAGAAAACAACAGTTTATAAACTCCAATTCAGGAAGCTCTGATTTTCTATAGATCTGAGGTAGAATCTGGGCATCTGCATTTATAGATCCTTCTGATGTAGCATTTATAAAAGGTATACACAACTTACAATAAGGCAGTTTGAGTCTGTGCAGAGGGAGTACTTTCTAACAATTACTGTAACCGTCAGCATAAGTGGGATATCAAATTCAAATATAGTAGCAATATTCAGACATATGCATACATATTACTACTGGCCAAAGTAAACTGTTAAATTTCTTTAATTTTCACAATAGACCAAATATTTCAACTCATGTAATACTGTTTATATCAGTGAAAATCTAAGCTTTTCTCATATTTTCTGTAAACTACTTATTAACCAAGCTCTGCAGATAAAGGCAACATAACAAGAGTTCAGACTGTTTGTAATTACCACCTTTATCACTTGCTGTGTATTCTCATTAATTTTTTATTCATATGTAAATGAGCATAATCATGATCTCTATTCTTGGAGAATCCCCTTTTCCCTGGTTTTCTATTTCCATATGGAGGAAGTTCCACTGGAAGACAACTATTCGTCTCTTACCCAATAGATTCTGTGTTGCTTTTCCCAGGTCCTGTCTTTAGCAAGGCATTTATTTCTTTAACTGCAAGGCTACTGACTGCCAGCAGGCCACAGCTGAGTCACAATACAAGAAGACCCTGCAACTGAGGGGAGCAGCCTTGCCCAAGTTATTTAACCTCCAAAGATCAGCCAGCATCCAATGAGTCAGTCAATATAAGTGTACAAAGTCCCAGGCCTCTTGATTCAACACAAGACCACTGTGCAGGGCACTTCCTGCTCCAGAGCTCCCTGTGGGATCTACAGAAGTCTTTACTGCATTTGCATGACATTTCAAATTTTCCCCTGCCCAATCCTGCTTCCCTCAAACCCCACAGGTATTTATCCTTCAGGTACTACCCAGTAAACTCCTGTGAGTAAATATTCATGTCAGAGTCACTCTCCACAGGACCAGACCTAAGAGATAACTTTTCTCATTGGTGAATATGAAAGAAAGAACAAGGCCTGCATGCCCTGCTCAGCTTTCAGAGGGTTCTCCTTGTAGATCTTCCTGTTTTTAGGGAGACTGCGTTGGGCCTGGTTGTTGTCTTACCATTGAAAGAGCCTGACCCTCTGAGAGACAACCACTGTGTAGTGCTGCCTGAGACTGGGTGGGGTTGGCTTTCTCCAGATTAAAGATGTGTTTTTTGATCAGATTAATACATTATAAAAACATTTTGTATTTCTACTTGTGTGTCGGATTGGTTTATCTATTTTATAATTCTGAACTCAGATATAGTAAGATTTTTGTGTTATTTACTGGGAGACAAAGACATTTGCATTACTTACTGTTACTTACTAAAACTCCAATAAATATCTATCTCCTAGGGTTATCATGATAATTAAATAATACATTTAACTTGCTTAGCGCAGCCCCTGATATTTAGTAAATGCTGAATAAATGTTAACTGTTCAAAATAACATGAGGTAATGCCACATATATGCCAAAATTCATTCAGTTTATTTAAAGCCAGATCACATTGAATAAACAGTCTCTGGAGGTATTAATACAGGAATGAAAAATGAAGACCAAGGGGAGAAATTTATATTACATTTTGATTTTCGGTCATCAGCCCCCAAACAGACTTAAATCTATAACCTCACAGTCTGGCCAACTGCCTGTGATCTTCAAAGTTTATTGGTACTCCATGCCAAGCCTTGCACTAAGTAAATCTCACAAATAGTATTTCATTTAATCCTTTCAGGAAGAGAGCTCCTATGTTACAGCCATATTCTAATAGCATTGTTAAAATTCTTTTTTTTTTTTTAACTGCATTTTAGGTTTTGGGGTACATGTGAAGAACATGCAAGATTGTTGCATAGGTACACACATGGCAGTGTGATTTGCTGCCTTCCTCCCCATCACCTATATCTGGCATTTCTCCCCATGCTATATCTCCCTGACTCCCTACCCCTTGCTGTCCCTCCCCTATTTCCCCCCAACAGACCCCACTGTGTGATGCTTCCCTCCCTGTGTCCATGTGTTGTCACTGTTCAACACCCGCCTGTGAGTGAGAACATGCGGTGTTTGATTTTCTGTTCTTGTGTCATTTTGCTGAGAATGATGGTTTCCAGGTTCATTCATGTCCCTACAAAGGAAACGAACTGATTGTTTTCGATGGCTGCATAATATTCCATGGTGTATAGGTGCCACATTTTCCCTGTTCAGTCTATCATCGATGGGCATTTGGGTTGGTTCTAAGTCTTTGCTGTTGTAAATAGTGCTGCAATGAACATTCGTGTGCATGTGTCCTTATAGTAGAATGATTTATAATCCTTTGGATATATACCCAGTAATGGGATTGCTGGGTCAAATGGAATTTCTATTTCTAGGTCCTTGAGGAATTGCCACACTGTCTTCCACAATGGTTGAACTAATTTACACTCCTACCAACAGTGTAAAAATGTCCCTATTTCTCCATATCCTCTCCAGCATCTGTTGTCTCCAGATTTTTTAATGATCGCCATTCTAACTGGTGTGAGATGGTATCTCAACGTCGTTTTGATTTGCATTTCTCTGATGACCAGTGATGATGAGCATTTTTTCATATGTTTGTTGGCCTCATGTATGTCTTCTTTTGTAAAGTGTTTGTCCAGATCCTTCGCCCACTTGTGAATGGGCTTGTTTGTTTTTTTCTTGTAAATCTGTTTTAGTTCTTTGTAGATTCTGGATATCAGCCCTTTGTCAGATGGGTAGATTGCAAAAATTTTTTCCCATTCTGTTGGTTGCCGATTCACTCTAATGACTGTTTCCTTTGCTGTGCGGAAGCTGTGGAGTTTGATTAGTCCCATTTGTCTATTTTGGCTTTTGTTGCCAATGCTTTTGGTGTTTTAGTCATGAAGTCCTTGCCTACACCTATGTCCTGAATGATTTTGCCTAGATTTTCTTCTAGGATTTTTATGGTGTTAGGTCTTAGGTTTAAGTCTTTTATCCATCTGGAGTTAATTTTAGTGTAAGGTGTCAGGAAGGGGTCCAGTTTCTGCTTTTTGCACATGGTTAGCCAGTTTTTCCAACACCATTTATTAAACAGGGTATCCTTTCCCCATTGCTTGTTTTTGTCAGGTTTGTCAAAGGTCGGACGGTTGCAGATGTGTTGTGTTGCCTCTGAGGCCTCTGTTCTGTCCCACTGGTCTATATCTCTGTTTTGGTACCAGTACCATGCTGTTTTGATTACTGTAGCCATGTAGTATATTTTGAAGTCCAGTAGTGTGATATCTCCTGCTTTGTTCTTTTTGCTTAGAATTGACTTGGCTATGCAGGCTCTCTTTTGGTTCCATATGGAGTTTAAGGTGGTTTTTTCCAGTTCTGTGAAGAAGGTCATTGGTAGCTTGACAGGAATAGTGTTGAATCTGTAAATTACTTTGGGCAGTATGGCCATTTTCACGATATTGATTCTTCCCAGCCATGAACATGAAATGTTTCTCCATCTGTTTGTGTCCTCTCTTATTTCCTTGAACAGTGGTTTGTAGTTCTCCTTGAAGAGGTCCTTTACCTCTTATGTGTATCTTTGCATGTGGGATGCATTTCCTGGATGCAGCACACCAATGGGTTTTGACTTTTTATCCAATTTGCCAGCCTGTGTCTTTTGATTGGGGCATTTAGCCCATTTACATTTAAGGTTGTATTTCTAGATATTTTATTCTCTTTGTCTCAATTTTGAATGGAATTTCATTCTTGATTTGGCCTTCTTTAAGTCTGTTGTTGGTGTATAGGAATGCTTGCAATTTCTGCACATTGATTTTGTATCCTGAGACTTTGCTATAGTTACTTATCAGTTTCAGGAGATTTGGGGCTGAGACAATGGGGTCTTCTAAATATACAATCATGTCGTCTGCAAATAGAGACCATTTTACTTCCTCCTTTTCTATTTGAATACCTTTATTTCTTTTTCTTGCCTGATTGCTCTGGCTAGAACTTCCAATACTATATTGAATAGGAGTGGTGAGAGAGGGCATCCTTGTCTAATACCAGATTTTGAAGGGAATGCTTCCAGTTTTTGCCCATTCAGTATGATATTGGCTCTTGGTTTGTCATAAATAGCTTTTATTATTTTGAGGTACGTTCCATCAATACCTAGTTTATTGAAGGTTTTTAGCAAAAAGGCTGTTGAATTTTGTCAAAGGCCTTCTCTGCATCAATTGAGATAATCATGTGGTTTTTGTGTTTGGTTCTGTTTATGTGGTGACTTACGTTTATAGACCTGCATATGTTGAACCAGCCTTGCATCCCCAGGATGAGGCCTACTTGATCATGGTGGATAAGCTTTTTGATGTGCTGTTGCAATCGGTTTGCCAGTATTTTATTGAAGATTTTTGCATCTATGTTCATCATGGATATTGGCCTGAGTTTTTTTTTCCTGCTGAGTCTCTGCCGGGTTTTGGTATCAGGATGATGTTGGTCTCATAAAATGATTTGGAATAGTTTCAGAAGGAGTGGTACCAGCTCCTCTTTGTATGTCTGGTAGAATTAGGCTGTGAACCCATCTGGACCTGGGCTTTTCTTAGGTGGTAGGCTCTTAATTGCTGCCTCAACTTCGGCCCTTGTTATTGGGCTATTCAGGGTTTCGACTTCTTCCTGGTTTAGGCTTGAGGGGATGCAAGTGTCCATGTCTTCTAGGTTTACTAGTTTATGTGCATAGTTATTTGTAATGATCTCTGATGATGGTTTGTATTTCTGTGGAATTTGTGATGATATCCTCTTTATCATTTTTTATTGCATCTATTTGATTATTCTGTCTTTTTTATTATTTTAATCTGGCTTGTGGTCTTTTTTGCTGTTAATTATTAATAAACCAGCTCCTGGATTTATTAATTTTTTGAAGGGTTTTTTGTGTCTCTATCTCTTTTAGTTCTGCTCTGATCTTAGTTATTTCTTGTCTTCCGCCAGGTTTTGAGTTTTTTTGATCTTGCTCCTCTAGTTCTTTCAATTTTGATGATAGGGTGTAGATTTTGGATCTCTATTTATTTCTCATGTGGGCATTTATTGCTAGATATTTTCCTCTAGAGACTGCTTTAAATGTGCCCCAGATATTCTGGTATGTTGTGTCTTCATTCTCGTTGGTTTCAAAGAACATCTTTATTTCTGCCTTCATTTCATTGTTATACAGTCAACATTCAAGAGCAAGTTGTTCAGTTTCCATGAAGTTGTGTGGTTCTGGGTTAGTTTCTGAATTCTGAGTTCTAATTTGATTGCACTGTGTTCTGAGAGACTGTTTGTTATGATTTCCATTCTTTTACATTTGCTGAGGAGTGATTTACTTCCAATTATGTTGTCAGTTTTAGAGTAGGAGTGATGTGGTGCTGAGAAGAACGTATATTCTGTGGATTTGGGGTGGAGAGTTCTGTAAATGTCTGTGAGGTTTGCTTGGTCCAGGTGTGAGTTCAAGTCCTGGATATCCTTGTTAATTTTCTTTCTCGTTGATCTGTCTAATATTGACCATGGGGTGTAAAAGTCTTCTACTATTATTGTGTGGGAGTCTAAGTCTCTTTGTAAGTTATTAAGAACTTGCCTCATGTATCTGGGTGCTCCTGTATTGGGTGCATATATATTTAGAATTGTTAGCTCTTCTTGTTGCATTCATCCTTTTACCATTATGTAATGCCCTTCTTAGTCTCTTTTGATCTTTGTTGGTTTCAAGCCTATTTTATCAGAGATGGGAATTGCAACTCCTGCTTTTTTCTGCTCTCCATTTGCTTGGTAAATCTCCCTCCATTCCTTTATTTTGAGCCTTTGTGTATCCTTGCATATGAGATGGGTTTCCTGGGTACAGCACACTGTTGGGTTTTGGCCTTTTATCCAATTTGCCAGTCTGTGTCTTTTGATTGGGGCATTTAGCCCATTTACATTTAGGGTTAATATTGTTATGTGTGAATTTGATACTGCCATGTTGATGCTAGCTGGCTGTTTTGCCCATTAGTTGATGCAGTTTCTTCATTGTGTCAATGCTCTTTACCATTTGGTATGTTTTTGGAGTGGCTGGCACTGGTTGTTCCTTTCTATGTTTACGGCTTCTTTCAGGAGCTCTTGTAATGCAGGCCTGGTGGTGATGAAATCTCTGAATAGTTGCTTGTTCATAAAGGATTTTATTTTTCCTTCACTTATGAAGCTTAGTTTGGCTGGATATGAAATTCTGAGATGAAAGTTCTTTTCTTTAAGGATGTTGAATATTGGCCTCAACCCCCTTCTGGCTTGTAGGGTTTCTGCTGAGAGATCTGCTGTGAGTCTGATGGGCTTCCCTTTGTGGGTAACCTGACCTTTCTTTCTGGCTGCCCTTAGCATTTTCTCCTTCATTTCAACGCTAGTGAATCTGATGATTTTGTGCCTTGTGGTTGCTCTTCCTGAGGAATATGTTTGTGGAGTTCTCTGTATTTCCTGGACTTGAATATTGGCCTGCTTGCTAGGTTGGGGAAATTTTCCTGCATAATATCCTGAAGAGTATTTTCCAGCTTGGATTCATTCTCTCTGTCATATTCAGGTACACCTATCAAATGTAGGGAGTTTATAATTCTTTACAAATATTGGTTGAAAAATCTTAGACATTTTTGTCTCAAATATTCTTTCTGCTTTATCTTTCTTTTCTGGAGCTCCACTATTAATATTAACTTATTTTGATGATTTTCCACACGTCACTGAGGATCTGTTTACTTTTTCAAATACTGCTTTATGAAATACACCCTCAACAAATTTTTAAGTGCGTAATACATTATAGTTCACTGTAGACACAATGTTGTACAGAAGATCCCTCGAACTTACCTACCTTGTATAATTGAAATTTTATTCCCCTGGAATAACAGCTTCTCATTTCCCACTCCCCCCAGCTCTTGGCAAGTCACCATTCTACTCAGCTTCTGTGTTCCACTATTTTAGATTCTTCATAATTAGAATAACACATTATTTGTTTTCCTATGACTGATATATTTCACTTAGAATAATGTCCTCTAGATTCATTGTGTCACATTGGGCAGGATTTCTTTGTTTTTTAAGGCTGAATAGTATTCTGTTGTTTGTAGATATGACATTGTACCCATACATTTATCTGTTCATGAACATTTAAGTCATTTTCAAATTTTGGCTATTGTGAATAATGCAACAGTGAACATGGAAATGCATATATGTTTGATATACTGATTTTGTTTACTTTAAATGTATACTCAGTTGTGGAACTACTGAATTATATGACAATATAATGGCAATTCTATTTTCAGTTTTTTGAAAAACGTTCATAATGGCTATACTAACTCAGTCCTCACCAACAATCTACATGTGTTTCAATTTCTCCATGTACTAGCCAGCACATGCTAACTTTTGTTTTTGTTTTTATTTATATTTGATAAATCATTCTAACAGTCATTTTTGTTTCGGTTTGGATTTCTCTAATGATAAGTAATGTTAAACAGCTTTACATGGCATAAAAATGGACAACTAGTCTTCCCGTTTGTTTGCTTTCTGATTTGTATGCCTTCTTTGAAGAAATGTCTATACAAGCCTTTTGCCCATTTTAAATCATATTTTAATGACTTTTTGGCATTGAGTCATATGAGTTCCCTTTATAGTTTGGGTATTAACCCCTTATCAAATATATGGCTTTTAAATATTTTCTCCTATTCTATAGATTGACCTTTTTTTCCATTGCTGTACAGAAACATCTTAGTTTTATGTAGTCTCAATTGTCTATTTTTGCTTTAGTTATTTATGCTTTTCATTATATATCCAAAAAATAATTACTTAGCCCAGTGTCATTAAACTTCCCCCTATGTTTTCTTCAAAGCTTTCCACTTTCAGATGTTACATTTAAATCTTTAATTCATTTTATGTTTATTTCTGTGTGTGAAATAGTTTAGAGTACATTTTATTCTTGTATGTATGGATGTATAGTTTGCTCAAAACCATTTGTTGAAGAGACTATCCTTTTTGTAGCCTTGGCAACTTTATTGAAGTTTGGTTGACCATGTATGGATGGGTTTAATTTGGGGCTCTCTATTCTGTTCAGTTAGTCTATATGCATGTTTTTATACAGGTATCATACTGTTATAATTTCTGTAGCTTTGTCATATATTTAGAAATCAGTAAGATTGATGCTTTTGGTTTTGTTGTTCTTTCTCAAGAGTGTTTTGGCTTTTCATTCTTTTTTTGGTTTTAAATAAACTTCAGGAGTTTTTTCAATTTGAAAAACACCATTTGAATTTTAATAGGGATTGTGTCCAATCTTTAGATAGCTTTAGGAAGTACAGGTGTTTGAATAATATTAACTCTTCAAATCTATAAACACTCATTTGTGTCTTCTGCATTTTTTTTTTCATATGTGTTTGGTAGTTTTCAATGTACAAGTTTTTTGCTTTCTTATTTAAGTTGATTCCTGAGTGTTTTATTCTTTCTGATGCTATTGGAAATAGAATTAACTATTTTCTTTACTTTTAGAAAACTTTGTGTGTATAAACACAACTGATTTTGTTTGTATAGAGACAACTAATTTTTTTTTTCCTCTTTCTATCAAGAGTAGAGGATCTATGTCTCCTCTGCTGGTATTTGTTGTTTTTTTTTTTTCTTTTAATTGCATTTTAGGTTTTGGGGTACATGTGAAGAACATGCAAGATTGTTGCATAGGTACACACATGGCAGTGTGATTTGCTGCCTTCCTCACGTTCACCTATATCTGGCATTTCTCTCCATGCTATCTCTCCCCACCCCCCGTCCCTCCCCCATTTCCCCCCAACAGATCCCAGTGTGTAGTGCTCCCCTCCCTGTGTCCATGTGTTCTCATTGTTCAACACCCGCCTATGAGTGAGAACATGTGTTGTTTGATTTTCTGCTCTTGTAGACACAATTAATTTTTAAGTGTATTTTTTTTTATCTTGCAACTTTACTGAATTTTTAAGAAATGTCTTCAGTGTTTTCTATATATAAGATCATGTCTATGCAATGAAATAATTCTTCCTTATTTGGATACCTCTGGCTCTTTTTCTTACTCAATTATTCTAGCTAAAGCTTCTAGTACTATGATGGATGGAAGTTGGCAGAGTGTTATCTTTGCCTTGCTCTTGATGTTAGGTAGCAAGCTTTCAGTTTTCCACTGTTGAGTGTAATGTCGTATATGTTTATAATGAGTTCGTAATTGTATGAGCTGGAAATAGCTCATGGAATAAAAAGTACATGAAACAAATAGAAATGGAGATAAAGAACCATCCAGAAATAGAAACAAAGTGTGTGTGTGTGTGTGTGTTTGTGGCAGGGATAAGAAGGTATGATTGTGAGGGAAGGTATTGCCTATATGGTATTGTCAGAAATTAGGCCTATTGGTGCAGAATTAGTTAAATATTCTAGGGAAACTACCTTTGTTAGCACTCTCTTGAGAAGAAAAATCTATCAACAAATTTGCTTCTGAACTATTTGTTCTACAATTTTAAGTGATTCTGTCAGTTGGAACCTCAATTGCTAATGTAGTTGACCTTTAGTAAACCTCAGTGTACTCACTAATGTATTGAGAAAATTACAATAAAGCATGCTGATGATAGATCAACACAACATAATTAACCACTGGGATAGAACTTTTATACTACATTCCTCCAAAAGACTGTCTAGGGAATGATAGGTCTTGAAGATGGTTTCATTTAATTATAGTCTGGAAAATGCAAAGATACCATGAAATGTTTTAGTCCTGTAGATAAAGACAATTTGAAGATAGTGATAGCATGGATGATTTAGTATTGGTGGCATCTGGCAAAATACTGTCTTGTTCTTTTACAATAGGAAGGGGCCCATTTTATAATTACCTAGTTTGAATATTCTCAGTAATCAATTTGTTTTTTTAATTGACAAAAATGTTGTATATTTTTGGTGTACAGTATGCAGTAATCAATTCGAATGTACTCTATGCGTAGCAATAGATTGTGAGCATATATAAGCGGTATTGTTAAGCAGATACTTATGGACCCTGGACAGAAAATCACATAAACGTAGTTCAGGGTATTAGTTTTATTCCATTTGTTTCAAGATGGAGGAATGGAGAAGGGGAATTGACAAAATAATTTAGGAGTAAGACCAGGAATAATAAACAGATTTCATTTTGAATGTCATTTCTGGTAACTTAGTGGCAGTCACCTCAAAGGCTGTTTTGAGAAATATTCTGAAGCAGCATACAGCTCTGCAGGAAAGTGTGCTATAATAAATTAACGACTGTGCTGAACTTGAGTATAGGAAATGAAAGCACTTTATTTTTTTTCTTATTGGCAAGTAGAAAATAAGATTGCTATAAGGTATATTAGTGAGAAAAGAGAGGTAAAGTCATGGGAGTGTAATGCGTAAAGGGTCACATTTCTATATGACACCATGTTTGAGAGTTAAACTCTAAATAGGGCAACATGAGCCTGAGTAAAAGAGGTGATATATATGTGCACTGATGAGAGAAGACTAGAGAGTGTGTGGATGGCTTTGTTGAATGAAAGATACCAAAGTGAAGTTTAAAAATTTCTTTTCTTGATTAATATTTTTGAATCTTTTTTGGGGAGAGGGATCTAATTGGAGGTGGGGAAGAGGGAGAGAAAGGTCAAAGTTTTAACTTTCTTTACAGGTGATTTTTGTGTATTGAAAAGCTTATTTTAAAGTAGTTACTGCTATTTTAAAGTAATATCCAATTTATTAAACATATAAATTCACGAACCTTATTTTATTATAAGAATCTCGGTTTATCTTAGTCTGTGACTAAATCTAGCAATTTTGACCATCATTTTAATGAGTTTGGCTCCATTTATAAACCTTGTCTATTAAGTTCTTTCAAATATTTTAAACTGATTTTTTTTTAACAATTCAAATGTTT
This sequence comes from Cebus imitator, assembly GCF_001604975.1. Classification (NCBI taxonomy): domain Eukaryota; kingdom Metazoa; phylum Chordata; class Mammalia; order Primates; family Cebidae; genus Cebus; species Cebus imitator. Next base: position 1,831,917 of record NW_016107510.1, on the reverse strand, counting down.
GAACAACTACAACCTTTGCAAGTACTTAAAATTATTTTTTTTAAAAATGCTAATCAATTACATATGGTGAATCTAAAACCACTTATAAAATTAAATACCATTGTACTTGCAAACAGAAATCACAGGTATAAGAACAGACCCTCAATGAACAGAAGGCTAATCTGTTAGATCCTTTGAAATGCTAAATTCCTTTAAACATTAGAGTTACTTTAAATATGAAACTTAAATGTCTAAGTTCAAGTTTAGTTCTGAGCTTATAATTTTGTAATTCCTTTGGTTTAAAAGCAGATAAAGATTTCTTGACCCAGCATGGTGGCTCAATCTTGTAATACCAGCATTTTGGGAGGCTGAGGCAGGTGGATCACCTGAGATCAGGAGTCTGAGACCAGCCTGACCAACGTGATGAAATCCTGCCTCTACTAAAAACAGAAAAATTACACTGGTGTGGTGGCAGGCTTCTGTAATTCCAGCTATTCAGGAGACCGAGGCAGAAGAATCACTTGATCCCAGGAAGCAGAGTTTGTGGGAAGCCGAGATCGCACCATTGCACTCCAGCCTGGGTGACAGAGTGAGACTCCATCTCCAAAACAAACAACAGAAAAAGATTTCTTACTCTAAATATGGGAATATGGGAATTAAATATATAATTATGGGGATTAAAAAGATGCCATATGAACTAAGAACCATATGGAAGGCAGATATCAAATCTTACATGGAATAAAAAATACAAAACAGAAAACATACCAAGATTCCATAAGGCCGTGAGCAGGTTTCCATGAAACAGTTTACAAACGTAACTGTTGTGCACAAATTGGTCTTTAATAGGGGGGCATTAAACACTAATTAATGGGGTCTTGACTCCTGGGACACCGTTTTTTTTATTGAGATAAAATTTACATGACATAGAAATAACAGTTTTAATGTATAGAGATTGATGAGTGGCATTTAATGTGGGTACAAAATTGTACCAGCATCACTGTACCTAGCGGTAAAACATTTTCAGTATCTGGAAAGGATACACCATGCCTATTAAGCAGTTATTCACCATCCACTCTCCCAGCCTTTGTAAGGCATCTTCCTCCAGTCTCTGGCATAACTAATGTGTTTTCTGTCTCTATGGGTTTACCTATTTTAGACATTGCATATACCTTGAATTATACGATATGGTATGTGGATTTTTGTTTCTAGCTTCCTTCACTTAAAATGATGATTTTACGTTTCATCCATGTTGTAACATGTATTAATAGTTGATTTATTTTATGGCTAAATAATACTCCATTGCAGAGACATAGCACACATTCATCAATTGATGGACCTTTGTGGTTTTTCCATTTTTTGGCTATTGTGAATAGCGCTGCTATAAACATATACACCAGTTTTTCTTTATCTGTTTTAGCTTCTTTTTTTTTGAGAAGCTAAATAACTTACCCAAGTTTTACAGTTAATACTGGTAATGGGATATGAATAATCTCACAGTCCAAAATCCATGTTTCTTCCAGGAAAGAACAAAATGTCTCAAGGGCAAAGAAGTCGGAATAGCCCACTTTCTGGCAAGAAGATTTGAAAGCTACTTACTTTGTTTGCTTAGAAGAAACAAATGGAATTTGATTATTTCTCATATTCTAAAGAGGCCTATAATTAGGCAGAGGTAGAAAAGGCTTAGGGAAGAAAATGATATGATTGATTGTAAATTATTCCTGTATTTGCAGATGGGCACTGTTTCTTCTATGCTCTTTCTACTTACCTCCAGTGACTTCTGGCTTACAAACATTATTGGCTAATATGTCGATTAGTTTTAGTTTAGAAATTATCTGGAGGAAATAGGCTCTGAGAACAAACAACACTATGCTCTGTTGGTGTCCTTTTGTAAACGATTCCCTCTAGTGGCTTGAAATTTTTGTCACTGTGTTGACAGGATTTCTACCTTCAAAAATGTAAGAAAGAGAGACCCAGGATATTCATTATTGATAATAATCAAAATAATGACAACAATAATTCTGAATGTTTCTGGCTGTCACCACATAGTGGAAGCCAGGGTGAGCTTTTAAAATATTTATCAGATCAAGTAACTTCCTGGCTTTACGTTATAAAAACCTGGTTTTGCCTTATAAAAGCCTGAAGGCGTGAAGGCTGCCTGTTGCTCCAGACTCTTGCTAGAATGTCAACACTAGTTGAACATGAGCTCTCTCTCTGTTACCTCTGTTATTAGTTTATCTTTAGCACCTGGAATAGCACCTAGTAAATAGTTGTTGCTCAGTAAATGTGTATGAACAACTGAATAAATGTCTTCTGCTACTCTTCTGTTCAATAATACTTTCTTCTCTCTTCTTTCAGTACTTTGATCACATCAAACTTACTGACCCTGAATCAGGGTCTTCACATTTGCAATCCCGTCTAGCAGGAGTTTTCTCCCCAAGCTCTTTGCCTGTAGAGCAAACTTCACATCCTGCAAGGTCCCAGGCTCCAGGAAGAAACAATGTAAAGTAACCTTCTCCTCATTAGTTACCCCCTATCACATTACTCTGAATGTTTCTTTTATTGTCACAGTTGGCAATCATTTGTTTATTTGTTTACATGTGTTTTGTCTGGTTTCCTCTAGATGGCAAAATGGCAAGGTCCAAGTTTCATCTATTTATTGTGGTATGTCAAATAGTGAATGCAGTGTATACTATGTGATAGTTTCTCATTAATATGGCATTGAATAAAAGGGCAAATGGCATGGCAATGAGCATTTTTCAAAGTTAGCCTCAGTCATTGGCTGATGTCACCCTAAAAAGAATCCAATTTCAGTGACCTGAGTACTTCTGATTTTATCATAGGTCCTTCTTGGATCATTACATCTAAGGGTAAGAATGGAACAGTGTTACTTAGCCCTTATGGCCTTCCTTTGGGATACTCTTGGGTGGATCCTTTGGCACAGGTATCTTAAGTAGCTAAGTGGTTGGAGTTTCTTGCTTTCCCTTACAGCATGAGACTTCAATCTAGTATTGTGAGAAACGGCTAAGCCTTAAGGCCTGAGATGCCCTAAATTTTAGTAGTGTACTGATGGGCAACAAGGAAGGACTGGAAGTCCCTGATTTCTCTCAAGATATATCAGACAGCCCCCTGACTAAAGTTGAAGTATGATGTTTCCTGTCAGAGACATCTTAGGTAAGTGAAAAGAGCCTAAACTTTGGAGGTAGAACTGGATTTGAATTTTCGCTCAGTGCCTCATTAGCAATGTGACCCTGACGGCTGCTTAAGCATCTTTTAACTTCAGGGAGCTTATATAACTGCATGAAGAGTATTGTATACCATGTAGAGTTTTAGGCCAAAGGGAAGGCACCTAAATTATTGTGGAGAATACAGGATGAGAGGTGGGGTGGGGGGATGCATTCCAGGGAAAGGGAACAGAATGTTAAAAGGCTTTGAGGGGGTATAAAGTAGATAATGGCCTATTGGTAAACCTGAATAGGTGATGCATGATCTAATACAGAAAGCAAAGAGAAGGGTGATGAGAGATAATACTGGGGAGGCAGAGAAGGTGCATCATGAAGGTACCTATGGTAATCAGGAACCAAATATGGTTCCAAGCAGACAGTTAATGTGATTGAATTTGTATTTCGTTTTTCACTGTAACATATCGAATGTCTCATAATTTATGAACTTTTTAGTTAGGTTCTGAACCCAGATCTCCTTGATATCAAAAGTTTCACCCTTTTCCTCCAGTTAACAACCCTACTACTTCTCATATTTATATATAAATTTACCTAGATAAGCATTTGCCCTTTAATAAGGACATTTAATGCCTAGTTCACCAGCTTTGTGACCTCTGGTAAGTTACTCAACCTTACTACTCATCATTAGGACTATTGTGAGAATCATATGAGATGGAATTGTACAAATATATATTCAATAACTATTAACTGTAATAATTTGTTTTAGGCATAGGGTTAGGGCAGATATAAAAAACGCTACAACAATTAAGAACCTATTTTGTAAGAGGTGCATCTTCCTATGTTCCTTGGTATTCTAATACCAAGGAAGTTGTTCCTAGTGAGATAGAAAGTCAAGAGATTTATATCTTAATCTCACCTCTACCAGAAATTCACTTAATCTCTCTGGATTAGTTATTTACCACTGATTCATAGTTTCCCCATCTGTAATGAGAGTCAGGGATGTCAGTACAAGTCTCTGTTTGGGATGTTGTGAGGTAAAACGAGCTAAAAGGAATTATAGCCTTCAGAAAAAGGAATGCTAATATGAGTTTAATGAATCGGGTGTGATTTTTATTGCTGTGGTTAAAAGGTGACAAATTTACACATTAAATTTCACTTAATAATTTGTTCTGTAACAGCAACATAAAATGGCCCTAAAGAAGTCTAGACATAGCTGGTCTCCCTGGTGTTAGTAAAGCTGAAGAAATGTCAATTAAGATAAATACCCCAGGCAAAAAAACCATTAGCTTTTGGATCTAGAAAGAATCTAAATATGTTCCTCAGAACTCAAAATGCCATGCATAAATTTCTCCACTGCATTCCAGTGACTCAGAAACAAGAACACACTGCTTCCGTTTTATAAAACAAGAGCGTGAAATGTGTAGAGGTTACATGACTTGCCTAAGGTTGCACAGTAAGGGAATACCCACTAGAATCCATTATTTCCTTATCAATTTTAGAATCACTTTTTCTAATTTTGTGAGAAATGGCATTGGTAGTTTAATAGGAATAGCACGGAATCAGTAAATTGCTTTTGGCAGTATGGCCACTTGAATGATATTGATTATTCCAATCCATGAGCAAGTCTTTTTTTTTTTTTTTTTTTTTTTTTATCTCGGATCTCTTTCAGCAGTGTTTTATAGTTCTCCTTGTAGACGTCTTTAATTTTCTTGGTTAGATGTGTTCCTAAGTTATTTCATTTTTCTCGTGGCTATTGTAAATGAGATAGCATTCTTTATTTGAACCTCAGCCTAGAAGTTATTAGTATATAGAAATGCTATTGATTTTTGTGCATTGATTTTGTATCCTAAAGCTTTGCTCAGTTCATTTATCAATTCTAAGCGTCTTTTAGTGGAGGCTTTATTTCCTGGGTATAGAATCATCGTCACTGAAGAGAAATAGTTTGACTTCCTCTTTTCATATTTGGATGCCTTTCATTTCTTTATCTTGCAAGATTGCTCTGGCTAGCACTTACATTACTATGTTGAATAAGAGTGGCGAGAGTGGACATCCTTGTCTTCTTTCACTTCTCAAGGGGAATGGTTCCAGCCTTTGCCCATTGTTATGATGTTGGCTGTGGGTTTGTCATAGATGGCTCTAATGATTTTTAGGTATGTTCCTTTGATGCCTAGTCTGTTGAGGCTTTTATAGTGAAGCAATTTCAGATTTTATAGAAAGCTTTTTTTGTGTCTATTGAGACGATTATATGATTTTTGATTCTAATTCTGTTTATGTGGTGAATCACATTTATTGATTTGCTCATGTTGAACCCAACCTTGCATTGCAGAAATAAAGCCTACATGGTCATGGGATGAAAAAAGAGCCTGGTTAGCCAAAGCAGTGCTAAGTAAATAGAACAAAGCTGGAGATATCACACTACCCAACTTCAAACTACAGCAACAAAAACAGCATAGTACTGGTATAAATACAGACATACAGAGCAATGGAATCTCAGAAATAAAGCCACATACCTACAAACATCTGATATTTGACAAGGCAAACAAAAAAACAGGCAATAGGGAAAGGATTCCCTATTCAACAAATGGTGCTGGGATAGCTAGCTAGCCACAGTCAGAAGAATGAAACTGGACCCCTACATTTTACCATATACAAAAGTTAACTCAAGATGAATTAAAGATTTAAATGTATGACCTATTCAAAATGGTAAAGACATGGCATCCCTTTAGGTACCCATCTATGGCTGATTAGATGAAGAAAATGTGAGATATATATATATATATAAACACCATAGAATACCATGCAGGCATAAAAAATCTCGTTTGCAGCAACTTGAATGCAGCTGGAAGCCATTATCCTAAGCAAATTAATGCAAAAACAGAAAACCAAATACTACTTATTCTCGGTTATCAATTGGAGCTAAACATTGAACACCCATGGACATAAACATGAGAACAATAGACATTGCAGATTACTAGAGGGGGAAGGGAGGGGAGGTGTGGGTTGAAACACTACCTGTTGTGTACTGTGCTCACACCTGGGTGACAGGATTCATACCTTTCCGACCTCAAACCTCAGTATCATGTAATATACCCATGTTACAAACCTGTAGATTTATCCAAAATAAAAATTGAAATAAAAAAATATGCTACAAAAATACTATCACTTTCTGACCCTGAGAAATCATGCTTTACAGTATGATTTAGAAATTCTTTGGAACTTTCTATGAAACCATGTCACAAACCATCATCGTGATAGAATAATTTTGAGATCGCTTCCCTTTTAATCAGTTAGTCATGACCATTCCTGTGATAAGCTTGCTGTTTGCCAGTTACAGTACCATTTTGGTGATGTGCAAATACTTGCTTTAGATCTTAGCTTAAGACCAAGTTCTAAAAGAACTTTAGAACTTGGTTTGCTTTGCTGCTTAGGAACCCAAGACCCCAGGTATTCTTGGTGTTTGTTAGACCACTGTTTCTTTATATCAAGTTCTGCTTTAGTTATTTCTCTCCCAGCCCTTTTATATTAGAGCTCATCTGTTCCATGCAGTGTTCCCAGGGCCTATAAAAGATGAATTCTTCTTTAAATGATAATGGAGGCCTTAGGTACCTAACTAAGTCATAAAATCTTTTTAGGTCATAGATATTTTATCCCTAAGGATCATTTTATTTTTATTTTTATATCCTCTGTGAATTCACTGTTCTAAACAATCAGCTATCATGCCAACTGCATATATTGAGGAATAATTAATTAGTTTTTCCAATTTTAATTAACTGGAGACTTAAACAGCTGCCAGATAGCTCCTGATCAGCATGAGATATAAGATATGTGACTACTCTGAGATGATTACGTCTAGTGCAAAGCAAGGAGAGTTTCAACCTTGCCATATGAAAATGTAGAACTTCAATTAGGCTTTAAAAATATCAAGAATTTGCTCTTGAAAAATCTGTTTTCCTCTGTTTAAAAAATACTTCAATTGTAGGAAACCCACACCAGAAATCACTCATTCAACCTAAATCATAGTTCTTGGATTCCATTTTAGGGTAAAGATTTTAGGTGTTCTCAAGGGCTAATGGGATGACTTATTTTATTTATTTTTTTGAACAAGACACCCTTGGAATTGCTTTGGTAACTTTAGGGTCAGCTCCACCTTACATGATTGTTCAAGAAGCATTTTTACCATAATGTATAAATGTTTGCTGTTCTTTGCTCACTATCAGGAATTAATAGGTTCAAAAGAAATGCATTTCTGCCTTTTGCTTCATTGAGATGACAGCATAGTGAGAGAGGGCTTTAAGCATTTGTCATTTAAGGGTCTCCTTTGTTTTCTAACTTCCATCACTAAGTACATGTGGTACAAAAGACATGATCAAAAAAAATAATGACAAATGAAGGAATATAACTAGTTTTTTTTTTTTTAATATAGAAAAGTTCAATCATCATTCAGAAAGAACCATAGTATCTTTTCTCCTAAAACTTGTCCATTCTGCTTTAGAAAAAGTTCAGTTTCAGCCTTGGTTAGAATTTCCTCTAGCATTGCTACAAGAAATGTCTATGTGATTTTTTTCTATCTAGTCAGTTAATTTGTGGAAAAGACAATATTTCCTACCTCAATCTTGATATATGGGAAATGAAACACTATCATATTTCCATGCCAGCCTGTCTTTCTAAATTCCCTGTTTTTCTCCAATCCATCCTTCTAAGCCCTCAGATTGTCTCCCTGTTCAGTGGTGTACTACATTTTCAGATTTATTATCCAGAAATATCATATCATATATATCATACTGTGACTCAAAAGTACCCTTTCCAGTAAGTATAGGCCAGGCTTTTCAACCAGATATAGAAGACCTATTATAATTAAACCCAAGCTCTTACCCTTTCTTAGTAAACTTTCAAGGATCATTTTAAATTAGAAAAACACTTTTTTTTCCTGTGGGCCCTTATAGTATTATGAACTTTTTTTATTTGTGGCCTAAATCATATTTAGGCACTCATTTTATCTGCCCTACTAGACAATGGACTCCTTTAAGTGAGGACCTTTCTACAAGTCTATATTCACAAAGGGCCTGGATTAGAACTTTATAGGGGAATCCTAGGTTACATGCAGTGAATGAGTATGTGAATTAATTCGGTCCTCAGTTTTTAATATTGGGAAATTGAAGTAAATGTTTTTCTCAATGTTTAGTGTATTATGAGTGTATTGCTTGGGCCATAAGAAATCTGGAAGAAACCTGATTCCACTGGAAATGATGGGGCTAATGAGGGCATTTAATTTTTTTGTTTTGTTTAATAAAAAACTCGCCAAAAACAGTGGGAAGGAGAGAGAAAAGTTGCTATGACAACCTCCAACGCTGTACCTCTGAAGATTCAGTTTATACATTTAAAAAATGTGCCTTCATTTTTTCTTTCCATAGAGATGGGGACTTAGTTAACTGCTAAAAAGTTTTATGGAGGAGGTTTTAATGATACCTGTCAATTTTGTGGAAAATAAAGAGGACAGAGAGCTTATCATAGCTAATGAAATGCACTTAGATGTCTGTACTTTATGATATGCCAGAACAATGTGTATGATGACTGATGGGGATGAGGGTGGGGCTCAGATATGACCCAAAAAATTAGGACCTAGGCTGACCTGATGCCATTTTATGTATACATTTCCCACATAATCACATTATAAGTTGAAAAGAAATGAAAAAAAATTTTGGTAAAATCAAGTAGAATTGATCATCAAAGACAATTACTTTTGGGTGGAGGAAACTTATAAATTCACTGAATTTATTGATCAGTGTTTATCAAGAGAGGCAGGGTATATGAGGGATAAAACAAGATCTTAGCTAAGAATCTTAGCTGCTCTGGCATTTACTAGCCGTATGGAATTGGAGATGTTACCTAATTTTCCACAAGCATGTGTTTGTTCATGTGTAAAGTGAGGAATAGTATCTATCTCAATGGGGTGTGGTGACATTTAAAAGATGAGCACAGGATATGGCATACAACAAGAGCTTAGAAAACCTTAGATGATGGTGATGGTGATTGATGATGATGGTAATGATGGTGATTTCCTTCTGTGCATAGCACTATGTTGTGAATCTAGGGTATACCAAAATGTTCTAACATAGAGATTGGCCCCAAGAAGAATGTGATTTAATCTGGGTTATATAATAGTCACATGTTATCAGTTAAACAGCAATGAGGTTCAGGCTCCATAAGACAGCATCAAGGTCCTTGACCTTCTACTAGTCATTTCCTGTTCATCTCCTGCTACTATCCCCAACAGAAGCTAAACTCAAGCCATACCCAATTACTTTCCATCCTCTGAGCCCATCATGTACCTGGCTCTCATTCCTGGTGCCTTCACACATGCCACTTCTCCTTGGCATGCCCTCCTCTCCTCATCTTACCTGCTGACCCATTGTAGTGTGACAGGTCCCCAGGTGACTTAAGAGTGTACATCTGCTGCTTCAATCTTGAAGGCCAGGCAGTAAGCCAAGACCATGGTGTCCAACTGGGGAACAAGTATCCCTGAGAACTCAAACATCCCAGGGAGTACCTGGGAACATACTTAAAAATCAGTCTCATTGCACACAGTAGGCAAAAAGCCAAAACAGTTTAAAAGCAGCTTAGAGATGAGAGGCAGGGTGGCTCTCTAGAGCTATCCTGTTGCCACCCAGGAGTGCCCTGTATGTAAGTCCTAATAAAGTCATCTACTTGCCAAGCTGGACTTTTCCTAGTCAATCTTTGGTGTTTTGAAGCCTTCCCAGTTTAGGGGAACATATTTCTATATGACCCTGGGTTTTTCTTGTAGCAGCCATTTTTCGGGCTTCAGCTTCTTGAAAGCTGCTCCTAAATCTCTTTTGTGTCTTGGGGCACTTGTCTTTATCTCTGTTAGGAAGCATTTCTTTTCACTAACATTTCCAATGCATGCACCAGACACTGATAGGCACTGAAACACAAAACCCAGGGAATGATAATATCTGCCATTGGGACTTCTGGGTTTTGTTTTCACTATTTTGCTCATCTTCAACAGACTTGTTACATTTCATTATTCTTTTTTTCTTTTTTCTTACCTTAAAGCTAAGTACAGTATCTAGCACGTAAGAGATAATAAATCTTGATAAAATAAAAAGATAAGAGATATTATAATAGTCTCTCAGAGGATTTAAGCCAGAGATACTCTTGCAATAGGAAGAATGGAAAATCCTTATTACTTAAATAAGTTAGATAGTAGTAGATGGAAATAACCTAGGTAGAGAGACACTTATTTGGACAAGTACCTGTTCATTTTGAATGGATGCACACTGGAAAACTTATTTCCCACACCAGGTGGGTATAACAAATCTGTGTTGTCCCATCTATTATTGTATGCAGTATTAAGCAGAGGGACACAGGCTCATGGCTGCATAAAGAGACTTATTACATGTATTTTTAATGTATCTTGACTCTATTTCAAAGCCAATTATGTTTCTAAGATATTATTTTTATAATGTAGAAGTTTTTCTTAATTTTAAGTTCTGGGGTACATGTACAGGATGTGCAGGTTTGTTACACAGGTAAAATGTGTGCCACGGTGGTTTGCTGCTCCTATCAGCCCATCGCCTAAGTATTAAGAACCACATGGATTAGCTATTTTTCCTAATGCTCTCCTTCCCCCCCACTGCATGCCCTGACAGGCCTCAGTGTGTGTTGTTCTCCTCCCCATGGCTAAGTGTTCTTATTGCTCAGCTCCCATGTATAAGTGAGAGCATGTGGTGTTTAGTTTTCTGTTCGTCTGTTAGTTTGCTGACCATAATGGCTTCCAGCTCCATCCATGGCTCTGCAAAATACATGATCTCATTCCTTTTTATAGCTTCATAGTATTCCATGGTGTATATGTACCACATTTTCTTGATCCATTTTATCATTGATGGGCATTTGGGTTGATTCCATGTCTTTGATATTGTGAATAGTGCTGCAATAAACAGAAGCATGCATGTATCTTCATAATATAATGATTTATATTCCATTGGGTATATATCCACTAATGGGATTGCTTTGTCAAATGGTATTTCTTGTACTAGATCTTTGAGGAATCACCACATCACCTTCCACAATGATTGAACTAATTTACATTCTCACCAATAGTGTGAAAGTGTTTTTATTTCTCCACAGCTTTGCCAAAATCTGTTGTTTCTGGACTTGCTAATAATTGCCATTCTGACGGGCATGATATGGTATCTCATTGTGGTTTTGATTTGCATTTCTCTAATGATCAGTGATGCTGAGCTTTATTTTCATATGCTTGTTGGCCACATGAATGTCTTCTTTTGAGAAGCATCTCTTCATGTCTTTTGCCCACTTTTACTGTTTTTCTTCTAGTGAATTAAAATTTTTTTAAAGTTTCTGAATATTAGACCTTTTTCAATTGCATTTTTTTTCTCCTCTTTAGGTTACTTATTCACTCTGTTGATAGTTTATTTTGCTGTGCAGAAGCTCTTCAGTTTAATTAGATTTCATTTGTCAAAATTACTTGTTTTTGTCAGGATTGTCAAAGATCAGATGGTTACAGGTGTGCGGTCTTATTTCTGAGTTCTCTTTTCTGTTCCATTGGTCTGTGTCTGGTTTTTTATAACAGTACCATGTTTTTTTGGTTAGTGTAGCTTTGTAGTATAGTTTGAAGTCAGGTAGCATGATGCCTCCAGGTTTGTTCTTTTTGCTTAGGATTGTCTTGGCTATATGAGCTCTGTTTTGATTCCAAATGAATTTTAAAATAGTGTCTTCTATTCTACAGAGATGGACAATGGTAGTGTAATGGGAATAGCATTGAATCTATAAATTGTTTTGGGCAGTATGGACATTTTCGTATTGATTCTTTCTATCCAAGAACATCGGATATTTTTCCATTTGTTTGTGTCCTCTCTAATTTCCTTGAGCAGTGGTTTGTAGTTCTCCCTGAAGTCCTTCACTTCCTTTGGTACCTCTATACCTAGGCATTTTCTTCTCTTTATATCAGTTATGAATGGGAGTTCATTCATGATTTGGTTGTCTGCTTGTCTGTTGTTGATGTGCAGGAATGATTGTGACTTTTTTACATTGATTTTGCATCCTGAGACTGCTGAAGTTGCTTATCGGTTAAGCTTATAAGCTGAGATGATGGTTTTTTCTAGATACAGGATCCTGTCATCTGTGAACAAAGACAACTTGATGTCATATCTTCCTATTTGAATTTATTTCTTTCCCTTGCCTGATTGCCCTGGCCAGGACTTTGAATACTATGTTGAATAAGAGTGATGAGAGAGGGCATCCTTGTCTTGTGCTGGTTTTCAAGGGGAGTGCTTCCAGCTTTTGCCCATTCAGCATGCTATTGGCTATATGTTTTTCATTAATGGCTTTTATTATTTTGAGGTATGTTTCTTCAAGTTTATTGAGAGTTTTTAACATGAAGGGATATTGAAATTTATTGAAGGCCTTTACTACATCTATTGAGAGAATGTTTGTCTGTTCTCATGCTGCAAATAAAGACATATGTGAGACTGGGTAATTTATAAAGAAAAGAGGTTTAATGGATTCACATGGCTGGGGAGGCCTCACAATCATGAAGGAAGGCAAAGGAGAAGCAAAATCACATCATACATGGTGGCAGGCAAGAGGGCATGGGCAGAGAAACTCCCCTTTATAAAACCATCAGAACTCATGAGACTTACTCACTATCAGAAGAACAGCATGGGAAAGACCCACCCACATCATTTAATTACTTCTCACCAGGTCCCATCCATGACATGGGAATTATGGGACTAAAATTCAAGATGAGATTTGGCTGGGGGCACAGCCAAACCATATCATTGCATCCCTGATTCTTACAAAATTTCATGTCCTCACATTTCAAAACCAATCACATTTCCAACCAACCAAAAATATTACCCCAAAGTCTTACCTCATTTTAGCATTAACTCAAAAGTCCACAGTCCAAAGTCTCATCTGAGACAAAACAAGTTCCTTCCACCTATAAGCCTGTAAAATCAAAAGCAAATGAGTTACTTCCTAAATACAATGGGAGTACAGTACAATGTATTTGATAAATACACCTGTTCCAAATGGGAGAAATTGGCCAAAACAAAGAGGCTCCATATAAGTCTGAAATCCAATAGGGCAGTCATTAAACTTTAAAGTTCCAAAATGATCTTCTTTGACTCCATGTCTCACATCCATGTCATGCTGACAGAAGAGGTAGACTCCCATAGCCTTTGGCATCTCCACCTCTGTGGCTTTGCAGGGTATAGCCACACTTCTGGCTGCTTTTATTGGCTGGCATCATCGAGTGTCTGTGGTTCTTCCAGTTCATGGTGCCAGCTGTCAGTAGATCTACCATTTGGGGGTCTGGATGACAGTTGTGTTCTTCTCACAGCTCTACTAGGCAATGCCCCAGTGGTGACTCTGTGTGGGGGCTCCAACTTCACATTTTCCTTCTGCACTGCCCTAGCAGAGGTTGTCTATGAGGGCCCCACCCCTGCAGCAAACTTTTTCCTGGACATCCAGGCATTACCATACATCCTATAAACCATAGGCAGAGGTTCTCAGACCTCAGTTCTTGACTTCTGTGCACCTACAGGCTCAACACCATGTGAAAGCTGCCAAGGTTTAGGGCTTGATCCCTCTGAATCCATGGCCCTTGCTGTACCTTGGCCACTTTTAGCCATAGCTGGAGTGGTTGAGATGCAAGGCACCAAGTCCCTAGGCTGCACACAGCAGGGGATCTCTGAATCTAGCCCAGGAAACCATTTTTCCCTCCTAGGCTTCAGGACATATGATGGGAGGGGCTGCCTCAAAGGTCTCTGGCATGCCCTCAAGGCATTTTCCCCATTGTCTTGACGATGAACATTTGGCACATAACTTTGACGAATTTGTGCAGCAGGCTTAAATTTCTTCCTAGCAAATGGGTTTTTCTTTTGTACTGCATTGTCAGTGTGCAAATTTTTCAAATTTTTATGCTCTGCTTCCTCTTGAACATTTTGTTGCTCAGAAATTTCTTCCCTCAGGTACCTTATTATCTCTCTCAAATTCAAATTTCCACAGATCTCTAGGGTAGGGGCAAAATACCACCAGTCTGTTTTCATAGCAAGAGTGAGCTTTACTCCAGTACAGACTCCTTATCTCTATCTGAGATCACCTCAGCCTGGACTTTATTGTCCATATCACTATCAGCATTTTGGTCAAAGCCATTCAACAAGTCTTTAGGAGGTTCCAGTCTTTCCCATATCATCCTAACTTTTGAGCCCTTCAAGTCTCCAGGAAGTTCCAAACTTTCCCACATTTTCCTGTCTTTTGCTGAGCCCTCCAAACTGTAGCAACCTCTCTGCCTGTTATTCAGTTCCAAAGTTGTTTTCACATTGTCAATTATCTTTACAGTAGCAACTGACTCTACCAGTATCAATATACTGCATTATTATTTTATCACACTTTTAATAAAGACAAACCTGAGATTGAATAATATATAAAGCAAAGAGATATAATGAACTCACAGTTCCACATGGCTGAGGAGGCCTTACTATCATGGTGGAAGGCAAAGGAGAAGCAAAGGCACCTCTTACATGGTGGCAGGCAAGAGTGTGTGCAGGGGAACTCTACTTTATAAAACCATCAGATCCCATGAGGTTTATTCATTATCAGAACAACATGGGAAAGACCTGCCCCCATGATTCGATTACCTCCTACTGGATCCTTCCCATGACATGTGGGAATTACGGCAGCTACAATTCAATACAAGATTTGGGTGGGAACACAGCCAAACCATATCAGATAATCATGTGGTTTTTGTCTTTAGTTCTGTTTATGTGATGAATCACATTTATTGATTTGCATATGTTGAACCAGCCTTGCATTCTGGGGATGAAGCAAACTTGATTGTGGTGGATAAGCTTTCTGATATGCTTCTGTATTCAGTTTGCCAGTATTTTATTGATAATTTTTATGTTGATGTTCATCATGGATATTGGTCTGAAGTTTTCATTTTTTGTTTTATCTTTGCCAGATTTTGGTATCAGGATGATGCTGGACTC
This sequence comes from Cebus imitator, assembly GCF_001604975.1. Taxonomy (NCBI): domain Eukaryota; kingdom Metazoa; phylum Chordata; class Mammalia; order Primates; family Cebidae; genus Cebus; species Cebus imitator. The sequence continues at coordinate 1,816,730 of NW_016107510.1, read as the reverse complement.
ATAAAATGAGTTAGGGAGGAGTCTCTTCTTTTTAATTGTTTGGAATAGTTTGACAAGAAAGGTTATCAGCTCCTTGTTGTACCTCTGGTAGAATTCAGCTATAAATCCATCTGATTATGGGCTTCTTTTGGTTGGTAGGCTATTCATTACTGCCTCAATTTAAGAACTTATATTGATCTATTTTGGGATTCAACTTCTTCCTGGTTCAGTCTTGGGAGGGTGTAGGTGTCCAGGAATTTATCCATTTCTTCTAGATTTTCTAGTTCATTTGCATAGAGGTTTCTATAGTATTCTCTGATGGTGGTTTGTACTTTTGTGGGGTCAGTGGTAATATGCCCTTTATCATTTTTTATTGTGTCTCTTTGATTCTTTTCTCTTTTCTTCTTTATTAATCCTGATAGTGGTCTATCTATTTTACTATTTTTTTCCCCACAAAGCCAGCTCTTGGATTCATTAATTTTTTTTGAAGGAATTTTTGTGTCTATCTCTTTCTGTTCTGCTCTGAGCTTGGTTATTTCTTGTCTTCTGCTAGCTTAATTTCTCTCTCTCTCTCTCTCTCTCTCTTTCTCTCTCTGTTCTCTGGTTCTTTTAGTTTTGATGTTAGAATGTCAATTTGAGATCTTTCTAGCTTTTTGATGTGGAAATTTAGTGCTGTAAATTTCCCTCTTAATATTGCTTTAGCTGCATCTCAGAGATTCTGGTGTGTTGTGTCTTTGTTCTCATTAGTTTCAAAAAACTTCTTGATTTCTCTCAATTTTATTATTTACCCAGGAGTCATTCAGGAGCAGATTATCCAATTTCCATATAGTTGTATGGTTTTGAGTGAGTTTCTTAGTGTTGAGTTTGATGGCATTGTGATCTGAGAGACTATTTATTATGATTTCAGTTCTTTTGCATTTGCTGAGGAGTGATTTACTTTCAATTATATGATCAATTTTAGAGTAAGTGCCATGTGGTGCTGAGAAGAATGTATAATCTGTTGTTTGGTGGTGGAGAGTTCTTTAGTTATCTCAGGTCCTACTTGATACAGAGCTGAGTTCAAGTCATGAATATCCTTGTTAAATTTCTGTCTCATTGATCTGTCAAGTATTCACAGTGGGGTGTTAAAATCTCCCACTGTTGGTGTGTGGGAGTCTAAGTCTCTTTGTAGGTCTCTAAGAACTTGTTTTATGAATCTGGGTGCTCCTGTATTAGGTGCATATATATTCAGGCCTGTATTAGGTGCATATGTATTCAGGATAGTTAACTCTTCTTGCTGAAATGATGTCTTCATGATTATGTAATGCCCTTCTTTGTTTTTTTAAATTTTTGTTGGTTTAAAGTCTGTTTTCTCAGAGACTAAGATTGCAACCCCTGCTCTTTGCTATTTTCCATTTGCTTGGTAAATTTTTCTCCATCACTCTATTTTGAGCCTATCTATGTTTTTGCATGTGAGATGAGTCTCTTGAATACAGCACACCAATGGATCTTGACTCTTTATTCAGTTTTCTGTTCCATGGCTTTTAATTGGGGGCATTTAGCCCATTTATAGTTAAGGTTAAAATTGTTGTGTCTGAATTTGATTCTATCATCATGATGCTGGCTGGTTATTTTGCAGACTTGTTTATGTAGTTGCTTCATAGTTTCAATAGTGTGTGTACTTTAGTGTGTTTTTATAGTGGCTGGTAATGGTTTTTACTTTCCATATTTAGTGCTTCCTTCAGGAGCTCTTGCAAGGCAGGTCTGGTGATTATGTATTTCCTCAGCATTTGCTTGTCTGAAAAAGATTTTCTTTCTCCTTTGCTTATGAAGCTTAGCCTTTGCCCAAATATGATATTTTAAGTTGGGAATTCTTTTCTTTAAGAATGATGACTATTGTCCCTCAATGTCTTCTGGCTTATACGGTTTCCACTGAGCAGTCTGTTGTTAGTCTGATGCGATTCTGTTTATAGGTGGCGTTTCTCCATGGCTGTCCTTAACATTTTTTCCTTTATTTCAACCTGGGAAATTTCGATGATTATGTGTCTTGGGATTGATCTTTTCATGGAGTATCTTACTGGGATTCTCTGGATTTCCTGAATTTGAATGTTCACCTGTCTTGCTACATTGAGTAAGTTCTCCTGGATGATATACTGAAGTGTTTTTCAACTTGATTTTGTTATTCCTCTTTCAGGCACCCCAATCAGTTTTAGGTTCAGTCTTTTTACATAATCACATAGTTTTTGGAGGCTTGTTAATTCTTTTTCATTTTGATTTTTTCTCTAATCTTGTCTGCCTGCCTAATTTCAGCAAGATAGTCTTTAAGCTCTGTTATCCTTTCTTCTCCTGGTCTATTTGGCTATCAATACTTGTGTTTGTATTGTAAAGGTCTTGTGTTGTGTTTCTTAGCTACATCACATCATTTATGTTCTTCTTCATTCCGGTTAACGGCTCCTATGTTTTATAATGGTTCTTAGCTTCTTTTTAATGGGTTAGAATGTTCTTCCTTAGCTCAATGAAGTTCATTATTACCCATCTTCTGAAGTCTAATTCTGTTAATTCATTTATCTCAGCCACAGCCCAATTCTGTGCCCATGCTGGAAACATCTTGTGATCATTTGGAAGAGAAAGGCACTCTGACTTTTTGAGTTTTCAGTGTTTTTATGTTGATTCTTTTTCATCTTCATGGGTTTATCTACCTTTGATCTTTGAGGCTGCTGACCTTTGGATAGGGATTTTTGTGGGAGACTTCTGTTGCTGTTGTTGTTGCTTTCTGTTTTTCTTTTAGCAGTCAGGCCCCTTTTTCATAGGGCTGCTGCTATGTGCTGGGGTTCTACTCTAGACCCTGTTTGCCTGGGTCCCTCCCATACCTAGATTTATTGCCAGTGGAAGCTGCAGAATAGCAAAGATGGCAACCTGCTTCTTCCTCTGAACTCTCTGTCCCAGAGGGTCACTGACCTGATGCCAGCCAGAACACTCCTACATGAGGCATCTGCAGACCCCTGTTGGGAGGTCTCATCCAGTCAGGAGGAGCAGAATCAGGAACCTACTCAAATAAGCAGTCTGGATGCCTTTGGCAGAGCCAGTGTGCTGTACGGGGTATAATCTTCCTCTTCTGGGCTGCCTTGACTCTCCAGAGCTGGCAGGCAGAAAAGACTAACACCACTGATCCAGGATATTATACCTGCCCATCCTCCTAGGGGCCCCTTTCAGGGAGATTAGAGTTCTGTCCATAAACCCCTGGCTGGGGATGCTAAAAATCATGCAGGGAAGCCCCACCCAGTGAGGAGGAATGGGTCAGGTTCCCACTTAAAGAATCAGTCTGGCCATGAACTGTTACAACGGCTGTGCTATGCTGTGGGAAATTGCTCCCTGTCCAGACCACCCTGTCTCACTGGCACAGATGTCAGGGGAAAATGGCCTACTGGAGCCACAGTGATAACAGCTGCCCCATTCCTGCCAGAACTCAGTCTTTTTAGGTATTCTCCAGCCTACCGCACTGGCCTTCCAGGGTTTCGGGGATTGGGGCCTGCTGAGCAAGCCCACTTTGCTCCCTAGCTTCAGCTCCTTGCCCACGGAAGTGGATAGGTCTCCTGCCTCACTGGAGTTCTGGAGCTGAAGTATGCAAAAACTCCTGTGTCTCAGTGCCTGCCTGGGTGGCTGCCCACCTGGACAGCTGCCATCAGTCTGCACAGCTCTGTGCTTGGGACCCAAGGCCCTGGTGGCGTGGGCTCATGAGGGGACCTCCTGATCCATGGGTTGCACAGATCTGTCAGAAAAGTGTGGTTTTCAGGGCCAGGCAGCACAATCCCACATGGCCTCCCTTGGCTGAGGGAGGGAGCTCTCTATATCCTGTGCAGCTCTCGGGTGGGCTCTTGCTCCACACTGCTTTTTCTTACTCTCTTCATGTTGCAACAACTGTCTAGCCAGTCCCAGTGAGAGAACCTGGGTACCTCACTTGAAGATGTAGGATTCACTTACCTTTTTTGTTCTTCTCCTTGGGAGCTGCAGACCAGAGCTGTTTCTATTTGGTCATCTTGGTTTGTTACCCACATTCTTTGGAAGTTTTTCTTTTATTTGTATAGACCATGGAGTGAGAGTGTGAATAAAATTAAAAGCCACTATTTTTTATGTACAATAAATAATTGAATTTTCTATTTTCTTAAATGCTCAGTACTTACAAGCCCTTAAACAGAGAGAAGTGTCCCAATAGAGAAAGGATAGGTGCAATAGTTTGAAACACCAGATATCTCCCTGGGGAGCAGGTGTCCTCCTGAGCAGTGGGTCTTTGATTTTCTTGCCACTTGTATGATGTTTATTTCTTTTTTATCCATTTGTACAGTTTTTTTTTTTAGCCTAGAGGCTATACAAGGCACCATGCCAGGCTCTAGGGATGGGGTGGGGTTGAATCAAGTCTGTGCAGAGAAATTCAGTGTAGATGATCAGAATTTCCAAAAGAAGATAATAGCAGATGTAGGCCTAGTCCTCAGTGTACACCCTGCCACAAAAATCTATTTCCAGTCTATCTTTTCCAACTCCTGAAGCAATTTTATACCAAAGATGTGACCTATTTTGAACTTGAGGGGTTGGATGCATCTATTGTTGTCCCACAAAATTCTGTGTGAAAAAAGCCTTCTGTTGATTACATTCGTGAGAAACTCTTCCCAGACACCAGACAGGAGGAAATATGACATCATCTCTCTCTTCCTCTGTCTCTCTGATCTCCATTACTACACAGAATGAAAAGAAACCATTTTATTTTCTCTCTACCCTTCCAAATCTGGTGCTGGGGTCCGTGATTTGTTATCAACAGAACTCATTCATTCCATCCTTAACTAGTGTTATCTGAGAAGTGCCTGAGGCATGAAACTCCAGGAATGTGCAAGAGGCAGAAGCACCACTTTTGTTTTCCAGGCTAGCACTAAAGTCTCAGCTCTGGGGACCTGCTGCTCACAGAAGCATGGAGTAGACCACCTCATATTCTCCAAAGTGGGTGTGTGGAAGGAAACATTTTTATTATAATAGCCAACTCACTTCCACATAGACAGATGCTAAATAAAATGTTCTTCCTACAAGACTACTCAGTTGTGAAGACTTTGATAATGACTAAACCTGTCAAAACAGCATTACCAGGGGCCAGAGGATGAGATTCATGACTTTGATAATAGAACTTTCTGCTGTAAAAGTATTTGACCTCTAAATACAACTATTTCCTTAAAGTTTTTTTTTTTTTTTGTATACCACTTTTACTAAAAGTCATCATGGTTGGTTCTAAGAAGAACTGGAAAATTTACTCATTAAGGAACTAAAGTTTGTGGACATTAAAGGAGTTGTCCCTGGTTATCTAGTTAGAAGGTGGTGGAACGTGAACCCTGCCCCTCATCTTTGCATTTCAGGATGAGTACTTTGTTCATAAACTGTACAGATTCTTGAATTTTGAAGATAGTACTGCTGATGGTCTAATTTTGATTAGGAGGCATTCCAGCAGGTCATGTTTGAATTGGGGAGTGTGTCTAATACAACTGGTTAGGAACTAAGCACGGTATGAGAATGTGTGATAGAGACAAATCAATTTGATCACAGGAGAGAACAAACCCAGGACTTTTCCCTCAATAGCACTGGTTCTAAAATGAGGTATGATGGATTTTGCATGTCGCCATGAAACAATCAGTCTTTCCTGTGTGTTTTCTAAACCATTTTACCTTACTGACGGTTGCATGTTTAAATATTTGAGATTTACATTGTATTGTTAATACTATCTGTCTACAGCCTGTTTTTTTTCCCTGACTTCATGAGTTTCAGTCACTACTTAAAAAAAAAAAAAAAACCTGTGTAACATTGGCTCTTGGCTATGGCTCTTGCCCCGGATTTTAAGTTGTCTCCAAACCCATCTGCCAAACAGGACAAAACCCAACCAATGTGACTGTTGTTTTTACCACCAGTGCTATTTGTTACCTGCTGGGGCATGTTTCATGATTAGCTAGCCACTGGACTGGATTGACATGTTGTAGTCTAATTCAGTTGGCATTGGAAATCTCTTTAAATCTCTTGTATCTAAGATACTGTGCTTAGTTTTTGTGAGGTGACAGAGGGAAAAAGGGATGGAGAGCTTAAAAATCTCACAGGAAATAATGATATATAAACAAATAATGAAAATATAAGGCCAGATAAAATACATTATACTATAGGTAAATATTGCTATGGGAGAAAAAGTGGAAAACCAATTAAATTTGACAGACTTGAGAAACGTTTCATAGAGGTGTAACATTTGAGCTCATGTCTCAGCGACGAATTTGATTTTCTTCTATGTACAAATGAGTGGGCAGAGGAATTCAAGGCTGAGAGAATATTAAGATCAGATGGGGTTACAGGAATATGAAAGCATAGGAAACCACTACTAATGAAATAATTTGAAATGTAACTAGAGAATTGGAATAAATGTGAGGTGTGTTAGGCATAAAATCAGCCAAAAGTAGTAGTGCTATTAAGACATGTAGGTTTGCCAGATTTAGCAAATAAAAAGAGAACCATCAATTAAATTTAAACTTCAGCTAAACAATAAGTGATTTCTTAGTGTGATAAAGGCATATATATATATATATATACACACACACATACAAAAAAATATTTATTGATTTTCTAAAAGATTTCTCAAAATGTCCAATAGCAAGAATGAAAGAGCCTGATAACTCAGGGAGAAACTCTGGCTGTTTTATTTAAAATTCTAGAGGAAAATTCAAAGTGTGACAATCTTTGTATTGCATTTAAGTGCCACAAGAGAACATTTGCCACCAAAGAGGTACTAAATAATCAAGTGGACAAAATGACTTGGCCAGCTTACATCAGCAGCATCTGTCCTGGTCACTTCAGTACCCTAGAGCTTGCACAGTAGATTATGAATGAGGTAACTATGTTGACAGTCAGAAGCTATGTATAGACCCATCAACAGGTGCTCCATCTTCGAAGGATCAGGTGGACTAATTAAATCCAAGAACCTGCAGTTGGGAGTGAATGTGGCTCTGCAGATGGTCACTACCAGTGACTCATCTAGGCGATTTCCATTTCTCGCCCCCAACACTCTAGGCTCTGTGGGGCTAGAGCAGGGATCAGCAAACTATGACTCATGGCCAGATCTTTCCCATAGCCCCTTTTTTCCCCCATGACTCCATGAGCTAAGAATGGTTTTTACATTTTTAAAAAGTTAAAAAATAAAAAAAAAAATACATGATAGACTGTTAAAGAGAANTTTTTTTTTTAGCAGTCTCTATCATGTATTTCTTTTCTCTTTCTTTATTCTAATAAAATGGCTTTGAAAATCTAAAATTCTTATTTGCTGACTCCTTATAGAAGTTTGCTGATCCCTGGTCTGTATGTTGGGGGTCCCAAAGAGGAAAGATGCTTCTTCTAGGGGATACAGTAAGAATTTCATTGCACTTAAAGCTGCAACCATCATCTGGTTATTTTAGATACCTCGTGCTTGTAAGTCAGCAAGCAAAAAATGGGGTTATGGGCAGAAGTGATTGATCCTATTCATTATGAGGAGACAGAGTTGCTGTTACATGTGTTTGGCAATTTGTTGACATATTGGGGGATCTTTCATTAGTCTAATACAAAGTTTTAACTCAAACGTGTAGGTACAGCAATCATATTCTGATAACAGCATGGTAACTAGAGCCCAGATACCTTGCAGATGAGGGTCACCCTGGCAGGTAAGCCACCAGTCCAGTAGAAGTGCTAGATGAGCCAGAGGGGGAGCCTAGAATGGGTGATGGAGGTGGAACATGATTATCCCAGCCATGAAATCAACTGTAATAGGTACAATTCTCCTCTTGTAAACATTTCCTAAAATTATAACTCACCAGGATCCTGGACAAATATTGTCTGGATAAGATGAAATTCATCATGTAAGAAGCAAGTGAGTGGTATGAGGGATGGCATGTAGTAGCTGCTCTTAGTGCTGCCTCCAGACTTCATTTGCCAGGCCAACGTACCCACCCAGCGGTGGCTGTTAATGGCTCATGGTTGCCCACTTCTTCTGAGAATTGTCCTTGCCGAGACAGAACTATCTCATTTGCCTCACATGGAAGGTTAGCTCCCTTTGTCCGAGGAGACTAATGGCACAGGGAAAAAAAGGCCATTCCTCTTATTTCAAAGTGGTACCAGCTCGGCAGCTCTCTTCATCCCCCAGATTGCCTGTGGCATTAGGACTGAAGCTGCCTTCCATTGAGCTCACATTCATGCTGCTTTCCCCTGATAGTACTATTCTATGCTACTTCCTTCTTATCTTTCTTTTCAGAAATAAATAGTAAATTTATATAAATAAAATAATAAAAATAAGTCAATTTTATATGAATTATTGTTTTAGGTTTGGCTTCTAGGATACCTGACCTAAGACAAAGACCTATATGATCTGGCCACTGCACACATTGCTAATCTAATTTCCTGCTACTTTTCCTCTTAAAATTTTGATTCCAGCTGTACTGGTCTCCTTGCTATTTCTTCACATGATAAGCATCTGCCATTATTAGGGCCTTTATTTTTCCCTCAGCCTGAACTCTGTTCTCTGGATAGCCACTGGGTTTCACTCCCTCACTTCTTGCACATTTGTAATCAAATGCTGCCTGTTAAGAACATTTTCTGGATACCATTCTAACTTTGGACACCCTATCTTTCCATCTCCTTGTCCTTCTGTATTATTTTTTCATATGTCATATTACTACATGACATTCTATTATATATTTACTTCTTTCTTTGTGTAGTTTCTATCTCCCTGACTAGAATATAAACGCCAAAATGATAGGGAATGTTTTATTCCATTTGCTGCAGTATGTTTGCTGCTTATAACAATGTCAGAAAAATAGCAGACGTTCTGTGAAGAATGTTCCTGTATGACAGTCACTCCACTCAATATGTTGTAAATCTTGAATTTAACCCCAAATTTCTCTGGCTCCAAAAATCTTGCTTTTGGTTTTGAACCCTGTAACTGCATGTTCGTTCTTCTCAGCTGCTCTGTGTACCAAATCATTTATTCCAATTCATTTGATATCAGAATTCCAGTGGGGCTAAAATTCTTGAAATTCCCACATATTAGTGTATATATATATATATATATATATATATATATATATATGGCCATCTTCTATAACAAATTGAATCCAAAATTTCAATTGTTTGATATAATAAAAGTTTACTTTTTGCTCACATAAAGCCCAGTGAGTAGAGTGTGAGGAAGATAGGTTGGTGTTTTGTTCTATGTAGTCATTTGGAGTCCTAGGTTGATGGAGACATGCCATTCTTAATGCAGAACTACTAATGTTGGCTTGAGAGTCCATGAACCAGCAAAAATGAGGATCACAAGGTATGAAAAAATCATTTTATATACAGGTATATATATTATTTCCTTAAGCTTGAGACTTTACATTGCCTAGTATTTTTTTTTAACAATGTCAGAAAAATAGCAGGCATTCTGTAAAGATATATATATATATATATATATATAATAATCAGCTGGGTCTAGAAGTCATATACATCACTTCCACTGGCACTGAATTATCCAGAAGTCATCATATTGCCCCAAATGAATGTAAAGGAAGTTAGGAAATATAGCACCTTGTCTACCAGCCCTTTCATGGTGGTGACTCTATACAGTGGAAGGGAGCACAAGTTTCTGATGGACAGCTAACCACATCTACTACAAGCTGTCCACTGCCAGTGGTTATTCACGTGCATCTTTCTTTCCATAACAGAACATACCATCCCTTCCCATTGGAGAAAAATACAATGGTGCATTCAGTTACTACATCTAGATCACCCTGGAAACATAATCTCCCATTATTTGACTAACCTTGATCCAGGAAATTAAAGTGGTGCAGGAGAACTTTAAGCTCAGATTTTTACCGAGAAGCAAAAAGGTTCTTGTCCACAATCTTCAGTCTCCTTGGAATCAATTTCTCTTTTGTAGTCATTATTTCCTTAAGCGTGAGACTTTACATTGCCTAGTATATATATATTTTTTTTAATCACAGAAACAGATGGCACTAAAGTTCTAACCAGTGTTTTACTAAGCAAGGTATTCAGTGATTACTTTATCTCTCCCAATAGATACTATGTAATTGTGATTATAATGTTTATTAGTCTTTGCTTAAAGTTTGTTTAGAAAAAAATCTTGTTTTTCCATTTGCTATATCACTACACACTAATTAGGGAGAAATATGTCTCTTGTATTTCAAATAAGAGGAAAGGAAGCCATTATTTTGTTGGAACACATCACCTGCAATTACTAGAAGAAGTGGCTACAGAGTACATGTAGAGCCTTCAAACACTCTCTCATTGCCAAGTGAGTTAACACCAGATCTAGCACTGAAGAAACCATTGAATAATTCAGTTCTCTTTTTCATGCTGAGAGCAGTGCAGGTAATCATTCTCACTTAACCTTGTACTTGATAGTGAACAAAATGAGTATGAAATCCTGTGGTTGATATCTTTGTTGTATCTTGAAAATAAATTTTGTATCATTTTGGTCAAAAGAATAAAAGTATGATCTGACTTTTGGAAGGAACTAGGAGAAACTGTGTGTGTGTGTGTGTGTGTGTGTGTATGCATGCACACTGATTTGGCCATTGTAGTAGATTATTCATCAATGGTAATTAATGGTACCTATCAATATTTATACCTTGTATAGGCCCCTTCTAAATTGACTCTGGGCTTGGTTCTATGACTGGCTTTGGTTCAATAGGACACCAACTAACATGAAACAAACAGCAACCTTTTAAGTTTTTTGAATACTAAGGCTTACCCTTTGTAATGTTTTAACCACCGTGTTGGAAGCCAAGTCTATTCTGCTGAAGAGAACGTATAAAGGGTAAAGGTTTACTAAGGTTCTCTGGCTGACAGCCCCAGCCCTAACTCAGATCCAGTTAAGCTGCCAGATTATATCTTCATGAGACATTTCAGAAGAAACCAGCCCACCTGTCCCCCAACCCCCAAAAGAAAACTTGCCAGCTGTGCCTAGCCCAAATTGCAGAATCTGAAGCAAATAAATGGTTAGGTTATACTCTAAACCTCTAAGTTTTAGGACTTTGTCACGTAGCAATAGATAACTGATACAACTATGGCATGTTTCTTTGGACAAGATTTATTCCAAATAAAATAATTCTCAGCATCTTTATTGCAACAATCTGAACCTTATCCTCTGCCATTTCTCATTGGCTTTTCCCCACCCTTGAATTACTTAGGAAACCAAATGATTTGTTGAAGACACTCTGGCTTCCAGCTAGATCCTTTCTCTACTCTCTTACCTTAGTTTTCTGAGGAATCCCCTCTTTTCTATCTTTTTATTTTCATTCTACTTTTAGTATCTACCCTTACTCCTGTGGTATTTCTCAGGTTTGTTTCAGCTCTACTGACCATTCAGAGTTAGAAAATGTGGTTGCATCAGGGTAGTAACTGAATAAACTATTCCAGTTAAATTTTAAAATGGAAAGACTGAAATAAGTTTATATTCTTGTTATCAACCAGGTTGAATATTTAGCCTATAACATATCTGGTAATTTTCTTACATTTTGTATCTCTTTGTTATTTTTTTTTTTGAAGCCTATCCAGTTAAATTTTAATCTTATGGCCATGATGTTCTGTGTGTTGAAATGGAAATAGAATGAGCTCTCCAGCCATGAGGCATAATTTCAAGCTATGATTCTTCAGTGTTCTAACTTTATAACTACAATGAATTTTACTAACATACTTGAGCCTCAGATTTTCAACTTATATAATGTTTTTTGCATACAAATTTGTTGATAGGATGTAATAATGAATATATAAAATTCCTTGAGCAATTACAGTAAGACAAGGTAGGGACTTAATGAATGGTAGTCATCATTATCATGATTAAATATAGTAATTTAAAAGAAGTTGACAGTTGATTCTCCCCCAAGCCTGTTCTTCCAGCTGAGTCTGAATCTCATGATGTGTTCTGATATATTTTTAAAAAGTTAATGTGATTTATTTTACTAGTGTTTTATGGAAATTAAACTGGGCGACTAATGATAATAACCAGTAATTATTAAGGACTTCATACATGACAGGCACCATTCTAAACATTTTACATGTATTAATTTGTCAAATACTCATAAGAACGCTATTAAAGAACTTGATATTTTTTTATTTCTATTTTATAGTAGAAGAAACTAGGCTTAAAATTATTCCCAGACATAAGCTTGCCAAAGGCAGTCTTAACCAGAATTTATCCAAGGGAATCTAGTTTGAAACCTGTACTTGTAAACACTTAAGCTGTGCACTCCTGCCTCTCCCAAATTCATTTAGATGAGTGATTAATGTATTATTTTTGCCATGAACACCATATTTATTATGGAAATCAGTTTAGTTTTTTGTCCTGAACACAGACTTCATTATCACTTATGTTGTTTTTATTCTGATTTCAGTTCAATGGAAAATCAGCTGTTCCTAAACATCCATAATAAATCTTATACTTTTGAAAGTGGAGTCCATCCCTGCCCTTCCCCTCTCTCCCAATTACAGGAGAAAGCACCTGCAGCAAGAGAAAGGCTTTTTCCTTTCTGTTTGCCATGGACATGGATTTAAATTGTAGAATTGAGGAGGCAGAGCAAGATGGCAGAATAGATGGCTCCACTGATCATCCTCTCCTCCACCACCAGGCAAGGACACCAAGTTAACAACTATATAGAAAAAGAAATCACTTTCATAAGATTTTTTTTTTTTTAAAAAAAGGTACTCATAGTACCTGGTTTTAACTTCATATCACTGAAAGAGGCACTAAAGAGAAAAAACAGTCCTGAATCACCAGCTGTCCCCACCGCCACGCCTACTTCCACCCCACCTGGGAGAACTCAGCAATTGTGAGGCACTGAACTCGGCTGCTCTTAGAACAGAAAGGGAAAGTATACCAAACTCAGCTTGTGCCACAGAGAAAGCATTTAAACAAGTCCTAGCCAGAGGGAAATCACCAATGCCAGTGGTATGAACTTGAATGCCTGAGTACCTGCAAACCTCGCTACCATGGGCCAAAGGGGTCTTGGTCGCTAAGCAAACTTGAAATGCAGTCTAGGCCATAAGGACTGTAACATAGGGCTGAATTAGATCTAGATACAGCAGACTAGGGATACATATAACATACTGAGATACTGGCTGGGGCAGCCAAGCAAATACTAGCATCATCCCTCTCTTAAACCCTGGCTGCACAGCTTGTTGCTCCAAAAGAGAAGACTTTCTTCCACTTGAGAGGAGAAGGAAGAGTGAGGAGGACTTTTTGTCTTGCATTTTGGATACCAGCTCAGCTACAGCAGGATATGGCACCTGTCAGAGTCATTAGGCCCCCATTCCAGGTCCTAGCTCCCAAACTACATTTCTGGATACACCATGGACCAGAAGGGAACTTGGAATCTTCTCCTTCAAGTCTTTCCAGTATTCATCACTTGGTAACTGAAGAGCCTTCAAGCCCTGAATAACCAGCAGCAGTACACAGGTGGTACGTTGAGGGCTTTGGTGAGCTTCAGGTTAGACTCAGTCACATTACCAGCTGTAGTGGCTATGGGGCAAAACTCCTGCTTGAGAAAAGCAGAGGGAAGAGTAAAGGGGACTTTGTCTTCAACCTTAGGTGCAAATACTGCCACAGTGGGATGGAGCACCAAGCAAGCTCTTTTGGTCCCCAGTTCCAAGACTTGACTTTTGAACATCATTTCTAGACCTGCCCTGAGCCAGAGGGGAGCCCTCTGTCCTGAAAGGTGAGTCACAGGCCAGGCACGCATTCACCACAATCTCACTTAAGAGACCTTGGGTCTTAAAAGAACATTGGTGGTAGTATGGCATTACTGCTTGCAGCTAGGTATGGAGGTGGCAATGGGATGAGTTTCCTCTGCCACTGGAAAGGAGAGGAAAGAGTGGGAGAGACTGTGTCTTGTGGTTTGGCTGCCAGCTCAGCTGTAATACAATACCAGGTAAACTTCTAAGCTTTTTTACTCTAGTCTGATTCCTAGATGGCACCTCTAGACCCACCCAAGGCCTTGGGGTCATCACTACCCTGAAGGAAAGAACACAGACCTGGGTGGCTTTGCCACCTGCTAATTTTAGAGCCCCAGGGCCTTGAACAAACATCAGCAGTAGCCAGGGAATGGTTACATTAGGTGAGACCCAGCATTGTGCTGGCTTTAGGTCTGACCCAGTGCTTGTGTCACTCCACACACAGCTTTAGGTGGCTCAGAGCAGAGGACAGAGACTCTGTATGTTTGGGAGAAAGTAAGGGAAGATAACAAGTGTCTCTACCTGGTAATCTAGAGAATTTTCCTGTATCTTGTCCAAGACCATCAAGACAGTATCTCTATGAGTCTGCAAGAACCACGATGTTACTGAGCTTGGGATACAGAAACAGTTCAGATCATAATACCTAAATTGTTTTCAAATATCTTGAACACCTCCCCAAGAAGGACAGACATAAATAAGCCCAGACAGTGAAGACTATAATATATACCTAACTCTTCCATGACTAGACACCAAAGAATATCTACTAGCATCAACACCATCTAGGAAAACACAGCCTCAACAAATGAACAAAGTAAGGTACCAGGGACCAATCCTGGATAAACAGAGACATATGCCTGTTCAGGCAGAGAACTCAAAATAGCTGTGTTGAGGAAGTTCAAGATAACAAAGAGTAGGGATTCAGAATTCTGTAAGATAAATTTAACAAAGAAATTGAAGTAATTTAAAAGAATCAAGCAGAAATTCTGGAGCTGAAAATGCAATTGACATAGTGAAGAATCACTAGAGCTTCTTCATAGCAGAATGGGTCAAGTAGAATAAGTAATGAGATTTGAAGACAGGCTATTTGAAAATACACAGTCAGATGAGACAAAAGAAAAAAGAAAATAACAAAGCCACACCTACAGGATTTACAAAATAGCCTCAAAAGAGCAAATCTTTTTTGAGACGGAGTTTCGCTCTTGTTACCCAGGCTGGAGTGCAATGGCACGATCTCGGCTCACCGCAACCTCTGCCTCCTGGGTTCCGGCAATTCTCCTGCCTCAGCCTCCTGAGTAGCTGGGATTACAGGCACACGCCACCATGCCCAGCTGATTTTTTGTATTTTTAGTAGAGACGGGGTTTCACCATGTTGACCAGGATGGTCTCGATCTCTTGACCTCGTGATCCACCCGCCTCGGCCTCCCAAAGTGCTGGGATTACAGGCTTGAGTCACCGTGCCCGGCCAAAAGAGCAAATCTAAGAGTTTTTGGCCTTAAAGAAGAGGTAGAGAAAGAGACAAGGATAGAAAGTTTATTCAAAGGGATAATAACAAAGAACTAGCCAAACCTAGAGAAAGATATTAATATTCAAGTACAAGAAGGTTATAGAACACTAAGCATATTTAACCCAAAGAAGACTACCTGAAGACATTTAACAATCAAACTCCCAAAGGTCAACAATAAAGGAAGAATTCTAAAAGCAGCAAGAAAAAAGAAACAAATAACATACAATGGAGCTTGAATATGTCTGACAGCAGACTTTTCAGCGGAAATCTTACAGGCCAGGAGAAAGGGACATGACATATTTAAAATACTGAAGGAAAAATATTTTACCCTAGAACAGTATTTTGGTAAAATATCCTTAAAACATGAAGGGGAAATAAAGACTTTCCCAGACAAACAAAAGCTGAGAGATGTAATCAACACCAGTCTTGTCCTAAAAGAAATGCTAAATGAAGCACTTTAATCAGAAAGAAAAGAACATTAATTATCAGCTGAAGATATAAAACTTTATTGTGATAATAAGTATGCCAGAAAATACAGAATATTATAACACTGTAACTGTGGTGAGTAAACTACTCTTATCCGAAGCAGAAAGACTAAATGATGAGCCAATAAAAAATAACTATAACAACTTTTCAAGACCTAGTATAGTAAGATATAAATAAAAAGATCAAAAAATTAAAAACCAGGAGGACAAAGTTCAGGTGAGTTCTTGTTAATTTTCTTTGTGCTTGTTTGCTTATGCAAATAGTGTTAAGTTGTTACTGGTTAAAATAATGGATTATAAAATAGTATCTACAAGCTCATAATAACCTCAGACCAAAACCATACAATGGATACACACAAATAAAAGCCAAGAAACTAAATCATGTCACCTGAGAAAATCATCATCACTAGAGGAAGACAGGAGTGAAATAATATAGAAAGAGAAGACTACAAAACAACCAGAAAATAAGTAACAAAATGGCAGGAGTACATCTTTACTTATCAGTAATAACACTGAATGTAAATGGACTAAACACTCCAATCAAAAGACCTAGACTGGCTCAATGGATTAAAAAATGAGACCCATTGATCTGTTGCTTACAAGGAACACGCTTCACCTATATACCTATAGACTGAAAAAAAAGAAATGAACAAAGATATTTCATGCCAATGGAAACTAAAAAAGAGCAGGAGTCACTATACTTATATCAGACAAAATAGATTTCAAGATAAAACTGTTAGAGGCAAAGGAGGTCACTACATAATGATAAAGGGGTCAATTCAGCAAGAGGATATAACCATTTGAAATGTATGAAGCACACAGATATATAAAGAAAATAATAGCACAAAAGGGAGAGATAAGCCCTAATAAAATAATAGCTGGAAACTTCAACATCCCACTTTCAGCATTGGACAGATCTTCCGGAGAATCAACAAAGAAATATCAGACTTATTATGCACTATAGACCAAATGGATATAATATTTATATAACATTTCATCCAAGAGCTGCAGAATACACACTTTTTTTTTCCTAAGCAAATGGTTCATTCTCAAGGATAGATTATATGTTAGGTTACAAAACAAACCTTAAAGCATTCAAAAAAGTTGAAATAATATCCAGCATCCTCTCTGACCACATTGGAGTACAACTAGAAAATAATAAGAGGAATTTTGAAAACTATACAAATACATGGAAATTAAACAATATGCCCCTGATTGACCAGTGGTTAATTAAGAAATTAAGAAGGAAATAAAAAAATTTCTTGAAATAAATGATAATGAAAACACAACCAAAACCTATGGGACAGACCAAAAGCAGTACTAAGAGAGAAGTTTATAAGTGCCTACATCATAAAAGAGGAAAAATACCAAATAAATAATTTAATAATGGATTTTTTTTTTAAGATGGAGTTGGAGTTTCACTCTTGTTGCCCAGACTAGAGTGCAGTGGTTCAATCTTGGCTCAATGCAACCTCTGCCTCTTGGGTTCAAGCAATTCTCCTTCAGCCTCCCGAGTAGCTGGGATTATAGGCATGTGCCACCATGCCTAGCTAATTTGTATTTTTAGTTAAAACAGGGTTTTTCCATGTTGGTCAGGCTGGTCTCCAACTCCTGAACTCAGGTGATCTGCCTGTTTCAGCCTCCCAAATTGCTGGGATTACAGGCATGAGCCAGTGCACCTGGCCTGATGCATCTTAAAGAACTAACAAAGCAAGAGCAAATCAAACCCAGAATTACTAGAAGAAATAATAAAGATCAGAGCAGAAATAAATAAAACTGAACTGAAGAAAGATCCAATGAAATAGTGAGGTGGGCTTTTTAAAAATGTTAAACAAATTTTATAAACCTTTAGCTAGACTAGCTATAAAAAGAGAAGATTCAAATAAATAAGAAATGAAAAAGGAGACATTGCAAATAATACTGCAGAAATTCAACGGATTATTAGAGGCAACTATCAGCAACTATATGCCAATAAATTGGAAAATCTGGAAGAAATTGATAAATTCCTAGCTACTTACAACTTATCAAGATTGAACCAGGAAGAAATCCAATAACAAGTAATGAGACTGAAGCCATAATTAAAAGTCTGTCAGAAAAGAAAAGCCCAGGACCTGATGGCATCCCTACTGAATTCTACCAAACATTTAAACAAGAAATAATGCAAACCCTACTCAAACTATCCTGAAAAATACAGGAGGAGGGAATACTTCTAAAATTATCCTCTGAGGCCAGTGTTACCCTGATTCCAAAACCAGAAAAAAGAGACATTAAAAAAGTAAACTCTAGGCCAGTATCTCTGATGACTATTCATGTAAAAATGCTCAACAAAATACTAGCAAACCAAATTCAACGATATATTAGAAAGATCATTCATCATGACCAAGTTGGGTTTATCCCTTGGATGCAAGGATGGTTCAACATATGCAAATCAATCAACGTGATATATTATGTCAACAGAATGAAGAATAAAAGCCATTTGATCTTTTCAATTGATGTGGGAAAAGCATTTGAAAAATTCAACATCCCTTCATGATAAAAATACTCAAAAACTGGTGATAGAACACCTTAACATAGTAAAACCTATATATAATAGACCCCAGCTAGTATCATACTGAATGGGGAAAAAAAGCTTTTTCTCTAAGATGTGGAATACAACAAGGATGCTCACCGTTAACACTGTAATGCAATATAGGGCTGAAAGTCCTAGCTAGAGCAATGAGACAAAAGAAAGATAAGAAAGATATAAAGGACATCCAATTTGGAAGGGAAGAAGTCCAATTATCCTGTTTGCAGATGACGTGATCTTAGATTTGGAAAAATTAAAGACTCCACAAGAAAACTATTAGAATTGATAAACAAATTCAGTAAAATTTCGGTATACAAAATAAGTATACAAAAATCAGTAGAATTTCTATATGCCAGTAGTGAATAATCTAAAAAATAAAACAGTAATTCTACTTGTAGTGGCCTCAAATACAGTTAAACAGCTAGGAATTAACCGAAGAAGTGAAAGATTTCTATTAAACCATAAAACACTGAAGAAAAAAATGGTGAACACCAAAATTAAAAAACAAAAAGATAGTTCATGTTCACAGGCTGAAAGAATCAATATTATTAAAATGTTCATACTACCCTCAGCAATCTACAGATTCAGTGCAATCCTATCAAAATACCAAGGATATTCATCACAAAAATAGAAAAAATAATTCTAAAATTTACATGGAACCACAAAAGACTCAGAATAGCCAGAGCTATACTAAACAAAAAGAACAAAATTGGAGGACTCACATTACCTAATTTAAAATTATATTACAGATTTAAAGTAACCAAAACAGCATGATCCTGGCATTAAAACAGACACATAGACCAAAGGAACAGAATAGAGGACCCTAAAACAAATCCACACACCTACAGTGAACTCATTTTTAACAACAGTTCCACGAGCATACACTGGGAAAAAGGAAGTCTCTCCAATAAATGGGGCTGAAAAATGAAACTAGACCCCTATCTCTTACCATATACAAACATCAAATCAAAGTCAGGTAAAGACTTAAACATAAGACCTGAAACTGTTTCAAGAAAATATGAGGGACAATCTCCAGGACATTGGTCTGGGCAAAGATTTCTTGAGCAATATGCCACAAGCACAGGCAACCAAAACCAAAAATGGAGAAATAGGATCGCATCAAATTTAAAAGCTTCTGCACAGCAAAGGATAAAATCAACAAAGTAAAGAAACAACACACAGATAGGGAGAAAAGTTTTGTAAATTACCCATCTGACTAAAGATTAATAAATATATCAGAAGTTTAAACAACTCTAAAGGAAAACATCTGATAATCCAATCAAAAGATGGGCAAATAATTTGAATAGATATTTCTCAAAAGAAGACATACACATACAAATGGCAAACAGATACATGAAAAGGTGCTCAGTATCACTGATCATCAGAGAGATGCAAATCAAAACTACAATGAGCTATCATCTCATTTCAGTGAAAATGGCTTGTATCTAAAGGCAGGCAATGACAAATGCTGGCAAGGATATAGAGAAAAGGGAATTCTTGTACATTGTTGGTTGGAACGTAAATTAGCACAATCACTATGGAGAACAGTTTGGAGATTTTAAGAAAACTAAAAATTGAGCTACCATATGATTCAGCAACCTTACTTCTGGCTATATGCCCCCAAAAAGGAAATCATTATATTAAAGAGATAACTACATTCCTATGTTTGTTGTAGCACGGTTCACAATAGCTAGGATTTGGAAGCAACTTAAGTGTTCATCAACAGATGAATGAATAAAAATTTGGTACATATACGAATGGAGTACTATTCAGCCACAAAAAGGAGTGAGATTCAGTCATTTGCAACAACATGGATGGAACTGAGTATCATTAAATTTGGTGAAATAAGCCAGGCACAGAAACACAAACATTGCATATTCTCACTTAATTTGTGGGATCTAAAAATTGAAAGAGTTGAAGTCATGGACATGGAGAGTAGAAGGATGGTTACCAAGAGGCTAGGAAAGGTGGTGGGGAACTAAAGGGTATGCAGGGATGGCTAATGGGTATAAAAATGTAGTTAGAAAGACTGAATAAGACCTATTTGATAGCATAGCAGAGTGACTAAAGAATAACTGTACATTTTTAAATAACTTAGCATGTAATTAGATTGTTTCAACTCAATGGATGGATGTTTGAGGGTATGGATACTCCATTCCTCATGATGTGCTTATTTCACATTGCATGTCTTTATCAAAATATCTCATGGACCCCATATATACATACAAATACTATGTACCCACTAAAAATTTTTAAAATTTTTAAATTTTAGAATTGAGAATATACAGCATCCTCTAACCTTCTCCTTAAATATGCAAAGAAGCTGAGGTCAAGAATGGTTTTCTTACTGCCATTCATTATTTCAGTCACTAATTCTTTGATTTAACAAGGACTGAGTCCTTCTAAAACCAGTTTACATTCTCCACTAAAACAAATTGTTTCCCAGGCAGCTGCAGGGAATCTCAGTTTATATCTTAGGAGGTGAGTACAGCAGAGGCCTCACAGTCCACACTGAGAGAGTGGTCAGGCTGCCATGACTTTTAAAATACTGGTGTGACATTTTAAATAAAGTGACTCCTGCAGCCTTCCCCAAGCTTTTTTGATTTTCCTCCTCTAAGAAGTTTTAAGGCCCTTGAGTCACATCTTATTTCTAATGAAACCTTTTTCTTCAAATTGTAGTTTTTTTTCAAAGGGTATGTCAGTTCGTCTTACTCCTAGGGCAAAGGAAACTCAATAAGAGCTATACGGTGTATGCCGTTTTAGTTAAGCCGTACTGCACTTGAAATTGATTCTCGGAAGGAGGAGGAAGTAGGCATTTGGAACTATGAGCTTTATTTAAAAATTCATTTTAAACAATTCACATAAGGTCAGGTCATTTCAGAACTCCTGGGATCCAATTGCCTATCATAATTATAGCCATTTCAAATTTTTCATAGAGGAGTATCTACCCTATACTCCAACATAGCGCTGGGGACAACAATGCTAATGACACATTGCTTTCTTTTTGGTTATGTAAAACTTTCATTTTCCTCTAGTTTTATATTTTAAAGCTGTTTTTAAAGATCCGTTATCCTTTATGACAGAATTGTTATGTGGATTACAGTGAGGGTAATTTAGTGTTATTGAGACATTTACACTATGTGAGAGCTTATTATATGCTGGGGATTGTGTTAGGTATTTGAGAATCAAGATGAAAATACGGAAAAGGGTCAGATAGAATAATGTGAATTAAAAGTTTTGGAGCATCTAGTATGGGCCAAATATTGTGTTGGACACTCCATACAAACTATTTCATTTAACTTTTAACACTCTGAAAAATGTGTCATTTTGATTTTTCAGATATAGAACTGAGTCTCTTACTAAATATGGTAGAGAATAAATAAAATATTGAATAATTTATGTGTCTAAATTATAAAATGTAAACAGGAAGTCAGAATAAAACAAATTGCTCAGGACTATTGCTCTGGGTAATGTTTTAGTTGGACTTTGGGAGCTGCATGTGAAATAAGTGGGAATAGAGAATTTTCTGATTGAAGGAATGGAATGAAAACGTGTTTTGAGAGATGAAAGTACATGAACCAGGAAATAACTAGGGATACCTAGCATACAGGATGTGTTGCAACATGAACAGCAGGCAGAGTGCGTACTGGAGATGCTGTTAATGTACCAGTCCATTTCCTAGGTTCATCTCTGAGTTCATGTGAAGCTGTTGTACACAATTTCTCAGTTGAAGACCCTGAGTCTGCTGCTCTGCTAGGAAACTTTCTCTGGCACCAGGACAGTTTGCTCAATTGCAGAAAGGTGCTGATAAGGAAACATGGGAAAGTTAACCCCAGGAACAACTCTCAACCAGTGGGAGATGAAAATCAATGGTTAATGCTTTAGCTCCTTGGTTCATTGGTGGGGAAATTCTAAAGCACAGTCTCCACTGTTTTACAAAAGTGAACGAGCAACTGACTCCAGCTGTCTGGCTTTTTAGTGTACATTTTTATTGTCTTGTCTCACTTTCCTAGCCTGCTTTTTCCCATCTCCTGGGATCATCTCCCAAATAAATTATCTTCACCTGTCTTTGTTTCAGGGTCTGCTTTGTAGGTGAGTGGGGGAGTTCAGACTAAGGGCAGGAGAACTGGAAAGCAGAGGAAGATATAAAGTAGGTGTGTGGCCTTGTGTGCTAAGAGACATGGATTTTTAACTTACAGGAGTTGGGGCGTCACTAAAGTCTTTAAAAAATGTCACATTTGTAATTTAGAAAATGTACTCTTGTTACTGGGTGTATGATAAACTGGAAAGATTGACTCGAGAAACTGTTGAGTAATTGTTGGAATAGCGTAAAGGGCCTCAGCTTGGGCCATTAGTATAATAATAATGACAGATTGAGGTTTTTAAGATAGTATATAAAAGCTGGTTGGTTAGTACATATATAAGTTATAGTATCATCAGAAAATAGATATATCCTCAAAATAGGTTAAAAAGGTTGTAATTAAAGACCTATTTGCAAACATTTGTGCAGAACAAAGTGAAACCATGAGAGACGGTATCCCAAGGGAGGTAAAAGCAGAGAAGCTTTTATCACCCTAACTCCAAAAGAACATGGGGGAGTGGGTTCAAGAGCTTAAAGGAGAGCTTAGTAGACACAGGACCCCTTGATAGAAGCATTCGGTTCCTTTGGCTTTCAATTAAAAGATGGAGCCAGTGCAAATATGCCTTCTGGGGAGGAAGCAGGAATTCAGGCTTCTCTCCCTTACCGTAAGTATTCTGATGGAGCTCTCCACTGGCCAAACCAATTAGAAACCCAAAGGAAAAGTCACATGTTGAAATAGGCCACACAGATTAGCTACCTGGGTTAGAGGATAAGAAGGTCAAGGGCAAAGAGACCCAGGGATCTGCAGGGCACATGAAAGATGGTGTGTATTGTCCATTAGCAGAACCTAGGGACTGGAGAGCAGACCAGAAACAGGGCAAAAATTGGAAAAGAAGGGAAGACTATGGATGCCTTGGGAAGGCATTCTTCCTTTGATCTATGAAGGTACCTATGTAGGTAAAAGGTGAATACATGTGCTTGGGTGGGAGAGCAGAACTTGGGCACTGGAAAGAAGTAAGGTGGGAGATGGGACCAACAGCACCTGAAACTGGTAGCTTTGAATAAAGCATCTCTCTCTAAAAGTTATTTTTTTTTCTCTGAGAAATAACACTCTCCACTTTCCATATCATTACTTCTCAGTCCTCAAATGCATGTGAACATATGCACACATTACACATATTTTCATAATATTTGGAAATAGGATTGGTTTTGATAATATTTTAGTTAAACATATGTGGTGATAGGTTCTGTAGACATTGAATATTTCTCTTCTTCAAGGATCCTTGCTGGCCAGAGGACATTTAGCTATCTGAGATCTTTTCATGCTATTGAAGTCAATAGTTCAGTTGTGTGTAAGTGGAAACAGGAGTAAAGTCATGTTGATGGGATTTCTGAGAATCAATGCACTGGTTGAGATTCCTCCCATGATAGGCAACCCTATTTCATCAGAAGCAGGTCTACCCCACCTTGCCAGATAGGTGATGTGTTTGTGAGAAAAGCCTTGGTCTGGAGTCAGAGTCCCAGGTTTCGAATCCTAACTTAACCATTTATGTATATGAGGTTGAGCTAATTAGTAATCACCTTCAGTATCTTATCTACAGCATGGAGAGACTGAGCCCTTTTTGTAATTGTTAGAATAAGTCCATTTATGCAAAGCACAATTGCTTACTTTATGTATAAAATAAAATATTATTTTAACTTTCTGCTAGATGATTTCTGTGTTTCCGTGTTCTGTAGAATTTTAGAGGAATGTGGCAGTTTCTGGGTAAGAGCATTGTTATCATGGGTTTTTGGTTCAGATGGACGGTTTAAGCACTGTCTTGTCTATTTATCTGTGTGACTTCAGGCAAATTACTTAAATTTCATTCACTGTTCATACATGCAAATTGAGAATAATATTTCACAGGATTGCTACAAGGGTAAGACAATACACAAAATTTCATAGCATTCACCACCAATAGTGAGCACTCTGCCAATGAAAGTATTCTATTTTATTAGCTGTTAGCTTCTTTTCTTCTATTGTCACTCCTCTTTCCTACCTTTCCTCATTCTCCATTCTCCTCTTCCTGCCTAAAGCTAAATCCCAAGGGATGCTAGAGTGAGTATATATGACACATTGCCCAGTAACATGCCTAGAGACTTTACATATATTAATAGTTTAATCCTCACAGGAGCCTTCGATATTTTCCCCTTACGGCACATGATTAACCAAGGCTCAGAGAGGTTAATTGCCACAGAGTCACACCACTAATAATTGGCAATACTGGAATTTAAACCTGGCTTTAACTAGCTTCACATTTCTTTCCACAACTTCATTCTGGCTCATGCACAATTGAAAGTAACAAGGTGCTAAAGATACTGTTAAATTTGAAGTAATACACAAATGTGAAATACTATGATAATTGTTGTAAATTATTAAAATAATACTATTTTATACTGCTTGCTTGGCTCAGGTGCCTTTAACATACAGTCTTATTTGCACTCATCTGCAAGATAAGTCTGTTGTTTCATTCCATACTGACCAACACTGTGGGCTCAGCAAAAATTTAAAGGGATCTTTTCAGTCTTCTCTGTCCTTTCAAGCACAGACACAATAGGGATGGAAAAAGAGGACAGGGCAGCAGTCTATTTCTTTCTCATTGTGGAGATGGAGACAAACTATGAGTTTTGAGAGTGTGGCTCCACACATCCACCAGAATGCATTTTCCCTTGATAGACAAGGTGGTTTTGGGGAATTACAACCCCAGAATAGTTATAGAGTAACACTGGGAATCATGCAGATACTGGGCTTGATCTGGACTACAGGGTGGCCTTTGCCTAGGTCTATACAATCCATTTACAGAGCTGAGAGTGTATATGAAAGAACAATTTAAAAATCTAATTAGCATGATAGCTGGATTTTTAATTTTCTTTTAAAAATTTCTTCACAAGCGAGCTTGTTTCCAGAAAAAAGGCCAAAACCACCATAACCTATTTTAAAACTCACATGTTACTGCCAGAGTAAGCATTCCAGTTAAGAAGCACTAATCTGTCATTGGTACAGAAAATGAGAGAAGAAGATACTAGAAAATGTCTGAATAAAAAAGACACCCAAAAGAGGGGCTCTTTGATTAGTTTTCACTTCTTCTTGCATGCCTTCCATTCTTCCTCTCTTTCTTCCTCCTTCCTTCCTTTCTTTTTATTTAAATTAATAAACAACAATTCACCTGGACAATATAGTAAGGTCTTGTCTCTACAAAAAATAAACAATATTAACTGGGCATTGTGGCATGTACTTGTTCTCCTGGCTACTCATGAGTCTGAGGTGGGAAGATCACTTGAGCCTAGGAGGTCAATTCTACAGTGGGCCAAGATTGCACCAATGCACTCCAGCCTGGGTGGCAGAATGAGATCCTGCCTCAAAAACAAACAAAAAGCAATAAATATTTTCAGGAGAAAGGTGGATTTTTTTTCAAGACTAGGATTGATATCAAAACTTCTTCCTAAGCAATTCAGTGCCCTCTGGGAGAGACATGGAGGCCTAGCACTGCACAAGGAGAAAATCTGGTCCTTGCAAGTCAGGCATTTTACCAACTGTGTAATTCAATGAGCAAAAGCTTTAAAAGCTTATTTTAAAATAAGCTTTTTAAAGCTTATTTTAAATCTCAACTTTGGAAATTTTAATGGAGTTAAAAGATACTGCTGTAAATTCAATAAAGGCCTTGATGTAAGAAAGTGACTCCCCTGCAAAGCCCAGCATGGGATGAGAATCACATTAAGGTAAGACAAAAAATTCAGGACCCTGAAATGAGATGAAACTGTTCTGGGTTAAGGGTTTGCTTTTCAGTAGCCCTTTGCTAGGAAGAATGCTGGATTCTAGATTAGGACCTTACTGCATAGCATTAATAAGTTATAGTATAGTAAAATCCTTCTAGGATCTGGTTTCAAAATGCTCTTTGATCATATCCTCTACTGTAACCTTCATTTATTTGACTTTCAATAGTCTGAGTTCCTTCAGGGCAGGGGTTGTATCTTCTACAACTGTATCAACAATACCTGGTACAGAGCAAACATTCAGTAAATCCTTGTTGAATTAATGAATAAGCAGCTATTCTATGTGTTGATTATGTCTTCATAAACTCATGCCTTGAAGCATCTCTCTGAACATTATTTTAGACAGACACAGGTGAGCCTTACCTGACAAAAGCATTATTGTCATCCCAAGGACCACTGCAGTACAGCCTGATACAGAAGTCAGCTTAACAAGGTGTGTTTCTTTTCTGGTGGGCTGTGAATTACACTGATAGTGTGGAGAGAATGATAAAAAAAAATGTTCATAGAAAAATGTAAATATCAATGCAAGCAATATGAGGATAGTGCCAAATGAATAGAACAGATAATATGTGACTTCAAAGGCCGGAGAGGTTGATATGGGCATAGGTTGGGAGTCAGGAGGTAAGATATGAAATACTCTCAAGGGGATGAGTGGAGTGTGTACAATTGCAAGATGGAAAGTTATCAAGCAGAAAACCAGAAAGTTTTGCTTGTTGTTTTTATTTATGGACCCAACATACACTTTAGGGAGCCCACATAGCACATTCACAGCCTAGATAGCCTCAGGCTGGTCTTAATGTTACTGAAAGAACTGGCTTCAGACTCTAGCTCAGGTTTTCCTCCCTGGCATTTTCTACTCTTTAGAGAAAATGGAGAAAAACACCTAGCTCTCTGTACTCTAGAAGGTACTGTAGGTACTGCTATAATTCAATAAGGATTATTACTGAAAGGAGTAATAAAACAGTAGAACTAATAAAACAAAATGATAGCCCAATACACAGAGTCAGAAATGAAACCATCTAGAAACAGCACAGCTTTTGATCCATTTATCAAAGCACTTTTGGATTCAAGGTAGGGACAAAGAAAAAAAAGAAGTTTAATCCTTATCTAGAATTCTTAAATGAATAAATCATTTTAAATGGAACAGAGGAGACTTTTTTTTTTTATTGTTTTTCTTTTGTTTGGCAATTCACCTGAGTCTAAACCCTATCAATCCATTCTAATGAGTTCTTGGTTTATATCTTTAATTAGTCCCCAATGTTGTATTAGCAGTGGATTTGGGGGATTGTAGAATTTTGTAAGAAAATGTGCAAAGAAGAAAGAAAAATACCTTCTTTTGTCTAAAATTGAATATCTTTTGCTTAAAGAATCTGGGTTTACCCCCTTTTCCTACTCCCTTCTTCCCTCCTTTGTTTTCTTCCCCACTCCCTTCCTATTTTCCTTCTGTTCGTTTGATTTTTTTTTATTTGTTAGAAGATACAGATATTGCTGAATTATAGCAGATAACTTAGTGTTTTTTAAAAAAGTTTAATTATTTAAAAACCAATTATCATCAATATATAATGTAAAATGTCATTTAGCTCAAAAATACAAAAATCTCCATGCAATTAAGTGTTCTATATAGTGTCTTTGACCCTATATTATTTACAAGAAGACCTGCAATCTATCCAGGTCCAGTGCTGTGAAATTTCACTTTGTGATATCGACAAAATTTCTTAACATCTCTGTAGGCTTCCACATTGTGGGGATTCAGTCAGGGTGGTGGCGAAAGTATTAAGGGAAAAATATTAGAGAAAGTTATAGAATATAGTTTCGAACCCTTTTGAAAGGCCTAAGGGTTTTTTCTCTGGTTCTTGTCTGAAGGCAGCATTGTCCCCTTAGTTAAATAAATTAGAGTAGGAACAAAGGAATGTGGAGAGTTTACCTAACTAACCAGTTTACTCATGTGGTCTTAAAACTAACCTTTGAGCAGGGTGGCCATCTTGGGGAATGGTCCACCAGGGAAATTACCCTCTATCAGTGTTTGCTTTTGGCTCAGAACCTCGCCTTTAATCTTTCTGCAGAAGTGTGTTGACTTAGAGTCTCTGTTATTAAATCTATACTGAATAATTGTGAAGAGGGCCAAATAGTCAGGGTCATGTAGCTGCGACCTCTCCCTGTGAGTGGCTCACAACCCCCTAGCCCACTCATTCACTGGAAATTTGTGTCTGAGTGCATTTATTCACCTGTCGTGCAACTGGAGTCTGTGGGATGGGCCCCAGCAAGTGGTGACCCCAACACCACGTCCATTTGTAAAGATATGTCTTGAGAACCAAATGCAGCAATGTTGACAAAAGTGCTCTAAAACATATTGAGCACCAATATTCGAGGAAGCTAAACTCATACAAGATGTATATCTGAATGTTTAGGTAGCATAATATCTTTTATTCTCTTGCATTTATAACTATTTGGCTTAAGAATCAGTATACTTTCCACAATGTTTAAACTAATTTACACTCCCACAAATAGTGCATCTCTTTTCTTCATGACCTTGCCAGCCTCTTTTTTTTTTTTTTTTTTTTTTTTTTTTTTTTTAATAGCATTCTGACTGGTGGGAAATGATATTTCATTTTTGGTTTTGATTTGTATTTCTGTAATCATCAGTGATACTGAGCTTTTTTTTTCCCACATATTTGTTAGCCTCTGGAGAGCCAAATCCAAGATACATGACCTAAGATTAGTCAATTGGATACTCTCAGCAGGGAGTGAAAATCTTTCAGGAGAAATGTAAATACCCAATGACCAAAGTCTAGGACAGGGACCAGGCCCTAGTCTTTTTTTTTTTTTTTTTTAAATTCTGTTATATAAACTGTGTATTTGGAAACTTCATAGAGTGATCAACTACTGAATTTTTGCTGAACAATTAAGTGGCTTCAGCAGGTGATTTATTCCAATTATTGTTTCAATACACATCAGAAAATTTATATTTATGCACAAGGAAGAAGAAAATGAATTGCCTGTAATCCCATACCTCTTGACCACAGTGAATATTTCAGGATATACCTTTCTGGGAATTTCCATAAATATATATAGTTCTATGTATTTATATGCATATATACAAATATAGATAACATAAATATGCATATATCACATATAATAAGCATATATAAGATAATACATATAAATGTAAACCAATTTAATACAGTTATGTTACACATGGTACATAGAGCATACATATACATAAGTATTAATATAAAACTTAACCACCAATATTAATCATTCAGTATTTTCCTGCTATTTTACTTATATAAAGGTTTTCAAGTTTCATTTTACAAAAATGAACTATGATGAACGCCCTTATTACTAAATTTTGCAGATAGTAATTTTTTATGCAATGTGATATTTTCCCAGACCTATTTAAGTCACATATAAGCTCTATATCAAAGGTAGAACCAAATGAAAACACATTTTAGCAATTCTAGCACTATTCACATAAAAAGTTCGGAACCCTACTGCTTCCCTGCCTTTGTTGTTTGATTCCACTATGATGGCTTTTAATACCTCCAGACCTTCTTGACTTTATCTCTCATTTGTGATCCTCAAATTAGGCCTTGGTCCTGACAACAGAACTGGCTTCTTTTCTCTAGTTTTAGAACTGGGTGATGGGCAGGAAGGCAGCAAATCACACTGCCACGCATGTACATATGCAACAATCTTGCATGTTCTTCACATGTACCCCCAAACCTAAAATGCAATAAAATAAATAAATGGGAAAACAAAAAAAACAAAAAAAACAAAAAGCTTGACATTCTCCTCTGGATGTGGCTTACATTCTCTGCCTGGCTTCGTTTCCTCCTGACCATTCTGGTAAACTGAAACCCAAACTTCAGCGTGGCTGTGTCATTCAGTCTGGGTGAAATTTAAATGCATGGCAAGGATAGAACATTTACAGTGGAGGTTGTGGTCCGGGACCTTGAGTGCCAACGTAGAGTTTAGACTCTTTTCTGTGAACATTGTGGTGCCAGTAAAGGTTTTAAAATTGATTAATTTGGTATTTGTGTGCAAAATAAGTCAGAGAGGGTAAAGCTTAGAGACTAGAGGCTACTAAGGTCAAATGATGTATGTCCTGGTGATAAAATAGAAACAAAGAAAAAGAGAGGATGTGACATTTTAAAAAGAGACTTAAAAATAGACTTGAATAAAGGCCGGGCGCGGTGGCTCAAGCCTGTAATCCCAGCACT